>NW_028280973.1:1695000-1857500 GCF_059751285.1 Brachycentrus maculatus
TGTCTTGTCGATGGAGTTCTTTTAAAATACATTTTTATTGTTTTTAACGATTTTAACCTAATATAGACACCGTAAAGAGAAAAAATTAAGAATATAAACATTTTAAAATTTTCATAAAATCAACTCTTGATCATTTCCCATTCCTTTATTTTGCCTTTGTTCCATATTTTGTTTTGACCTCTAACATCCGTCGGCAACAAATTAAAAATGTTCGGAACGATAAATTGCAGTGTTTGACTCCCATATTTATTAATTCTTAAAAGACCTTTCAAAAGAAGAAGGCAAATATGACCATAGAGCTGAAGGACATCACAAAAAAGAATTTTAGGACTGTTTTCAAAAGTGGAAACACCGTTGGGATAAGTGTCTGCATCGGAGAGTTGAATATTTTGAAGGAGATTCAGACAAGTAACTTTGAATAAAAGTATTTTCGATATTTAATTTAAATTTTACTAAGTAAATACCACTATTTCACTAATGGTATTTACTCAATACTGTTTGTTATTTAAGTTTTACTTAGTATTAACTAAGTAAAACTTAAAAATAAAATGGATAGATTTTACCACAAAGTGACTGCCGATTCAATGAATGTAAGTATTTTTGGTTTCATGACGTCAGTCTATATATTAATTGGACAGGCAATATATATATATATATATATATATATATATATATATATATATATATATATATATATATATATATATATATATATATATATATATATATATATATATATATATATGTAAACACATTATTTATTTATTTATTTATTGAACAGCTAATATAATACATAGATGCAGTATCTAATATAAAAATACACTAATTAATATACTAATATAGAAACAAAAAGTCTTAAACATAAAATAATAATAAAGTAACAAATAGTAAGCACTGGTATATACATGACTCCTTCACACACTATCAGTGAGCAGCGAGAGAGAGTGAAACACAACGTTTATATTTATCCATTATAACATGGAGAAGAAATTCTGAGAAAGTACATACAGACACAAGGTGGATAACAACATATTATATAAATCTATACTTTCAAAAGCATTAGTTAACATGTGAAGCCGCGGAATTGGAGAGAACACGGCATAGTTATAATTTTGTATATATTTTTATTCCAATTTGATAAATGATTTATAATAACATGCAAACATCTAAATTAAATTACAGACGCATAAACAATTGTTAGTATCAAAAAGTATTTAGGTATGTCAAAGACATTTCGGGTAAAAAAGTATTTACTGGAACCTTTTTTATTTGTACTGTAAAAACTTTACAGGAAATTTTACAAGTAATAAAAATGTATAAACCAATGTGAGTATTTCAAAGAAAATCTTAACATTCATGTAGTTTTATTTATTGAGATTCATTTGAAACATGTCTGAAACGATTGAACGTCGAATTTGAAATTTAAATTTGTAAAACGTCCATATTTCGAAGATATTCAAATTGTTCAAATATACGAGAAATTTCTGGAAATCTAAATCGCCCGACCTTTCAATTACGCGGAAGCTTTCAATATAAATATTATTTCTGAAATGTCAAATAATTTCCCTTAAAATAATATTTTTCTTATCATTCTTCTTAGCGTCGGGACATTATTACATTAAGCGTTCAAAATGTAACGGAAAACTATTATCACTTTAATTGAATTTATGATTGTGCTCAACTAAACCAATTTTATTTTATTTTTTATTATTATTTTTTTTTTGTGAACAAGTATTTGGACACACTAATAATGTTGTAATTTTATTTTTCATTAAACGAGATAAATTTGTTTTTTTTTTAAATTCGGACCTCACCTACTTATAAAAGAGTTTCTGCTGAATAAAAAGCTTCTTTTCATCTCACCAATAATGTCTCTAGTGAAATTCTAGGGATTCAACAATGTTTCAAAATTGGTTCATATATATAGAACTTTAGAAGAATTTAAGTATTGTGGTTGTCAATAATGGGTAGAATTGGTGAATGTTACACGTGTGTAAAGTGATCACTTAAACCAGCCTATGACGGTGGTCAGCCCCGCAAATGCCTAGACTTCCATATTCTTCTTCATCTTTGATGAGATGTCAAAAAATAATATGAAAAATATTTCTATAATTGCAGATAATCCAGAACAATGGGACACACTCAAAATGTTTTATAGATATATTTGTGTATTTATTATTTATATGCGCAAATATTTCAATTTCATACTATTTCTGTGAGCCTAAGCTGCTCATTTTTAGAAATAGGTATATTGTGGTAGAGTGGGTTCGAACCGAGAAACTCTGACTTAAGAGTCTGCGACACTAACCACGGAACCACAACCCGACCCATACATGGCGCTGAGAACTTACATTTCAATTTGAATATGTGTGCAAGTTCTGAAATTTTTGAAGTGTGGTTTTTAATCATGGATTTATTTTGTACTAACATTTATTAGTGGAACTGCATATTATATAAAAAATAACAACTGTTTAGTTTTTTCCGCATATATTTTATTAGACCAGTGACTGGGTTTCGTCTTTACTGACATCATCAGACTGGTGTCTGATCATGTCGGTAAAAATAAAATCCGTTTACTGGTTAAGTAAAATATACGTAGAAACCCTATGTTGTTGTTATTTTATTATAAAGAATAGTAAAATTTACAAGTGACCTCCGTGACAGATCCTAAGTCTTGTAAATACCCAGACTTCCATATATTCTTCGTCTACGTTAAGAAATAAATAGAATAGAATATAAATGTTTACATTTATTTGGGTGTACTGGCAAAAAACGTTAACTCGAAAATATGCAATTTTGACTTAATGATGCATATTATAAAGTTTTCAACATTCTAAAAACTGGCACAATATACTAGTTTGAAATGTCATACATATGTAGTTTTAAAAATAAAGTCAACTTTAAGTTCATGTGTTTTATTCAAGTATCCACACCATAAAATAATTTATTGTATTAGAATCCATACACAAGCATCATAGTCGACTAACTTAATAGCATCAAGTAATGTAATTTTCCATGTTAATTAATCTCAATGTAACCTACTATGTGTAACATAATTTGAAACACGATATTAGCTTCATACCTCAGAGGTGTCAATTAAAATTAAACCTTGAAACTAAAGGTTGAATGTCAATCAGTAACGATTGTTTCGTAAAATTATCAATAAGGAAGTATGTACTTTGACATTTAAAAGCGTCAAATAATTCACTTTAATTTCAATTGGAAGTAATGGTGTCCTTGTCTTAATTTTTTTTCGTATTTCTTGTATGGAATTAAGTTTCAATTTTTTTCCATGAATTGATTCGGTACATAGTCACTTTGTGGTAAAATCATTCTATTTTTAATTGACATCATACGTATCATAAAAGACTTTAAGAAGTAGTAGTAGTATTTACTAAATAAAATTTAAATTGAAATTTTATAGGTTTCACGCGATAGTTGTATGCGACCGTAAAAAAATCTACGTTCATATTTTACTTATCTTTTATATAATTAACCAGTATTTCGCAATAAAAGAAAACTTACATTTTTTATGAGAGAGGACTGGACACTTATTATTTAATAGATACACTTAAATAAGTGGAGCTATAAATTTTTTAAAGAACAATATCTTCTAGTCGATTAAATAATTCTCGTTACTTTAGGGAATATAAATAAAAGACACTAATTGAAAAATTATTGCGAAAGGCGGAGAAAGTTTCTTTTATTTTTTTATAATTGAAACCGCTTAGAGTTTATTTGAGACGTTGAGATAACATTTTCATTAAATGTATTCATCCGGTATCATTCTTGAAATGAGTCAGTATTCAGGATTCATGAATAAAATTACGTCACAAAAGGTGGGCTGATAACATTATAGGGTAAATATTCAATTACTGTCCCCTGACAATTGTTAGGCATATTTTTCCGCGGCAAATCAACCTGTTAAGACGAAATGTTCCGTCATTGAAAGAAATCAACAATTTGATGAAATTTTCCTAGATTTATGACGTAGCATCGCAACTTGTGAAAGGAATCCGTGATAGAATAGAGATGAATAAATGGTTGGGTGTTTTGAAATATTTTTTAGATGGGAGTTGTATTTATTATTTACCTTGCATATAAAATAACTAAAAAAAACTAGTACTGGTTCCAACTCTAATGTACGGAAGTGAAACAAAGAGTTGGCAAAAGAAGAATGAAAGTAGACTGAATGCAGTCGAAATGCGATCTCTCAGAATAATGTGTGACAAAACGATGTATGTTAGATGTTCGAATAGTGAAATAAAGAAGGAATGCATAGCTGAGATAAGCATTATCGGTAAAATTAAGAAAGGCGTTGAGATTTGGACATGTAGAATGAATGAGTGAGGAAAGAACGGTAAAACAAATTTATGAGGCGAATGTAATTGGAAAAAGAGCAGAGGAAGACCGAGAAAAACATGGCACGATCAGGTATGCCAAATACTTGAAAGTGGTCTGGTTAGAAGTCGTGATAATCGGCGGGTAGGTATGTATGAGGAGATGCATGAACGTGGAAGAGGCGAAGAATGTTTGCAAAGACAGAGTGGTGTGGCGTTCTATTCTCTCTGCCTACCCTTGCGGGGAAGCGGCGTGATGGTTTGTTAGTTAGTTAGTTAGTTATAAAATACAAGCTTTAAAGATGATTAAGTGGATTTTTGTTCCTTCTAACTAAAAAAGCTGATTGATTTTAATATGTGTTGGGAACATGACGGATATTCTTGTGTAGTTTAATCAGAAACTTCTCTGCAATTCTATTATTCATTGATTCGGTTTAACTTTGTGGAATGATATATTAATTTTTATTAATTAATATATTAAATTAAACATTTGTATAACCACTTAATGAGTTTTTTTACACACGACTGGTATCGAAAACAAACACACGTTTTCATCTACAGGTGAAAACGTCTGTTTTTAAGTTTTACTTTAAAGTTTTACTTTTCACCGATTTATGAAAACGTCTGTTGGTTTTCAAAACTAGTCGTGTGTAATAAGATAAAACTCATTAAGTGGTTATACAAGTGATTAATTCTCTGCATTTGCTCATTGCTGGGAGGAAACCACGTAAAACTCCTCAGGAGAAGCCGGGCCTGTCTATTGACTATCGTCAACAGACCTTCCGTTCCACTAGAAGAGGGTTCGGCATTTTATGTCCTAGCTTGGCTTATGGTACCAATGTCTTTCTATATTTTTGTCATCTATGATACCACTTCTCATGAGAGTTCTTTATGAACTATCAGTGATTGAGTGTGAAATGCGACGACTGAACATTTTTTGAAATGCTTTGGCATGTTCTGTGTCTGTCTGCTGTGCCGGTTGAGGTAGTAGAGGCGTCTGTGTACTGGCTAACGTCGGGTTGATCATGATGCCTTGTAAAAGAGTAGTGAATTAAATAAATAAATATGAATAGTAAATAAATATAAAGATTAATACCTTTTTAAGATCAGAATCAACTAGTATTGGAGTTTCTGAGACTTTTACGTACTTCGAACATTTTGAAAAAAAAAACACTCAAACACTTGTTTAACACTTTCGTTCTAGAAAGCTTTATAAAGCACAGTTTTATAACTCAGAGCTTTTACGGTAGCTTTTCGTTCAGCTACGATCTACAGTGTATAATTTTACTTCGAGTGGAATTTGAAGCAGATAGAAAGCACGCTATCAAATCTAATAACTGTCACATTCGGCTCGCGGATAGAAATCACCAAACTATAGTATATCTCAGTTATATATGGCCGCTTTTATTCATATCATTGGGAAATTCTTCGAAAATATTCAGACTTTTAGAGTATAAAACCATTGATATTAGTCAGTATAATATCTTCGAATCTGCACGATTTTATTTAAAAAAAATCTATTTCAACTTGAAAGGATATTTTTTTCTATCGTTTACAATAAATAAAGCAACATTATTACGATTCAAACACTTACTTTTTTTGAATAGTTCACGTATTTTGGTCTCAAAAGAAATTTATAAAGGAACCATAATATACGAAAAGCTAAAGTTTGGCCAATAAATGTGGCTAGACAATCTCAATTTTCTTTTATTAAGCTTTGATGTTTAAATGAACCCACACACAATTATTATTTTGTTATCGATATTTGTATTATAGTTTACATACATAAATGATGGTCTTTGATTTCAAATATTCTATTTTTCTCTTTGAATGATGCATAGGCGTCAATACAATTTAAGCATGGAATTTTCTTTCTAATTTTTTAAAAATTTAAAATACATTTTACGTTTATAAACCCGAAACGTTTCTTTATTATAATGATACGAGCTTTAATATGATCGTTATTTATGTTTAAAGGGAGAAAAACAGGCATAGTTTTACCATTTTCTTTGTCAATTTGTAAGAACTGAAACTGAAAAAATCTGTATAATCTATAAATACTCAACTAAGCAGAGCACCGTCAGACAAAAGTCAACATCTATGAATATCAACTAGCACACGAAAGGAATCCAAAAACAGTGCAAATATACATCTTTCAATGGTAAACGTTACACAAATGTACAACTGATTACTTAAGCCAGTCAAATGCCAGGTCGTAAGCCCTGGGATGCTCAGACTCCCATCTTCATTCATAAAAAACAGATGTTTCATCTCAAGTTAAGATATATTTAATATGAATTAATTTCAACATATAATTTATTATTAAAAGAGAGAATAATCTGCTGTCCAATTTAAGAAAAAAATAATAAAAATCCAAATAATAATAATAAAATATATCTCGAAGTAATTTCATGAAACACCTTTTATTAAAATTCATAATTTTTATATTTAAAGGAATAAATGCTTTGTAAATATTTTTTGTCATTGAAAAACTTTATTAAATTAATGAAATATGACTAAAAGTATCCAGGAAATAAATACATTATTTCTTGAGTGTACTTTGTGGCACATTCATTTGTTTGTTTTAACCACTTTTTATTGGTACACCTTTCCCAACTAGTTTCAACAAGAAACTTGTCATCATCAGAGTTTTTGTACTAATTCTAAAACATTGAAATACACATATATATAAATATATATATATATATATATATATATATATATATATATATATATATATATATATATATATATATATATATATATATATATATATATATATATATATATATATATATATATATATATATATATATATATATATATATATATATATATATATATATATATATATATATATATATATATATATATATATATATATATATCTTGATGATGACAAGGTGCTTGTTGAAACCGGTTGTAAAAAGTGTACCATAAATAGAAGTTAAAACAGAGTGATTTATTTTATAAATACATTGTTCATCAATATGAATGAAAATACTACGTTTTGACACCCTTAATTTTTTTTGAAGTCACTTTTCCTAATTCAGGTTGGATCTTGAAAATCTAATAGCAAATCCTAAAATTATTTACTCACATTCGAATATTATCTAGGATTCAATCTGAAATGAGTTATGAATATTTCGGAATAACACAAGGTTTTGTGGTTCTTAATTTTTTAGATTTGCATATCACAAATGTACAAAAAGTGACCTATATACGACAATCTTCTATCCTACGGTGTTGGCTTACTGCACACTTATTGTATACTACTTTTTTTAAATATTGAAAGACTTCAATTTTAAATAATTGACTGCAAATTGAAAGGCATTAAAAAGTTGGCAGTGTTCAGTCGGGAGATACTTAGCCTTAGTTAGGACATTTATATAACCTATTGATATATCATCCGTATAGAAATAATCCAGTATCTTAAAATAAATACATTAATATTTTTACAACATATATTTTCTTAACATAATTTTATATCTATAATGAAAATACAATAAATTAAAATAAATATTGAAAGAGGATTTGTACCATCTTCATTTATCGTAGTTTTCTCCCAGCGAATGCTGAAAAATTCCTGATTATCCCTCCTGTTCCCGATACTGATTTTAAAAAAATGCTAGAAAAAACAAAAATCTACTTAATGATCTATAAACCTTGTATATAATAAGTAAGGGAAATATTTAATGCAGCTTTTTTGGAGAGGCACAGCGAATATAAAACTATAAGTTTGCCATATGTATAAATGTTTAGAAATTGTATAATGTTGTACTTAAAAATGTAACTATGTTAAAAAAATTAAAATAACTCTTCTTTTTCTAAGCGTGTCATATCAGGTCCTCCTGATGTCCCTAAAAATAACTCCAATAGACAAAAAAAATTGTACAATAGTTTAACAGTATAATGCATTTTCATGTCATCATTCAACACAAACAACAGCAGAAGTTTTTTCCAAATTGCCTGAATATTAAGAAGATGAAATTGCATCTCCCCATATTCAAGTAGTTAAAAACACATTTGAAACGATGACATATAATGTATTCGTGATTAGCCACGGGGTCTTGTTCTTGGGTTCCTTCGCCGCGAAATTACCCTTAAATGGGGGTAAAATTGCGTGGTAATAGACCATTTCTTGGTCAGGGCGGAAGGGGTTGAGATTTATAACCCGGTGTTACGAGAACCTCATAACTTCCACACATAAGGCAATAGGGGAAGATAATATTGTCTTATGGTTCTGGCAAAGTTATAAAGGTGAAAATCGGGAAAAAGTGATTTATATGCTGATCATGTATTTTAAAAACAACGCTAGTGAGGCGGTAAAAAACTTGAGTTATATTCTTAATGGTAGATAAAAAAGATTTTATGTATGACGATAGCTCTCCGAATGTAAAACTAACACTATTTATCACTATTAACCATTGTTTCCACCACTGAACTGAGTATACTTCCTGACCGGTTTCAGGGTTGTATACTTACTACCCCATCGTCGCATTAGGGCAACATGTATATCTTCCTACAACGAAGTGGAATAGCTTTTAATTTTTTATCCCAGCAATGATTTTTTTATGAATTAAAGGTGTCTTAACGAAGCATCTATCGTTTTTAAACAAAAATTATAGAAATCTGATCATTCAAGGGCTTTTGACCTGCCATTTGGCTAGCTTAACTTCTTCTTCTTCTTCTTCTTCTTTTAGGACTAGGTCCTGTCATTCTCGGGTTGCTCCTGGAAGGTGGAAGACCACCTATCCTTCCATCGTTTAGGTTGTCTTCCTGGGGGTCTGATCCCGCCTATGCTGCTGTCCGCTGCCACCCTCACCACTCAATCCAAACTCGCTTTTCTCACATGACCTCTCCAGAAACGTCTTCTTTCTCTTCCCCATCGCACAACATCTTCAACATCGCAGATTAACTAACTGAATATCCATATTGCATCCACCGTTGGAAGATGTATAAGTTCACTTTTATTACTTTAATTGATAGACTATCATATCATATCAGTTGAGAATTAGCGAAGTTTATGGTCAAAATTTATTCAGAATTACTTGACATATAAATTTTGTATATATAGAGTATAAAGTGATAACTCAAGCTAGCCAAATTGCTGGTTGTAATTAATCCCTGAAATGCTCAAACTTTTATATTCTTTCGTATAAAAACGATGCTTTGTCTCAGTTGAATTTATATTGATAAATCATCCATAAGGCAAGGTGGGTAGGTGGTTACGAAAACATATTTTAAAAATTTTTACACAAAATTAATCAGATTTTTTGATATTTTATTTAAACCTTTAATTTTTATTGCAGACACTTTGTGGCATATTTTATAAAATTTAATAATAATAATAAAACCCTTATCCGCACCCCAATGGTGCATAGGGCACTGTGTCATATTAACGCAGTGTTATCTTGATCGTTTACACATGAAGGAAAGGTGATCAGCCCTCCGCTTCAGGTACCAGTCCATGGTAATATTGAATAAATATTACAGTGAAAAAATCACTTATATTTATTTTACCCCCCTTGGGAATCGAACCCGGGACCTCCAGAACGGTAGCCGAGCGTGCTGACCATTACACTACGGAGGCGGCTATAAAATTTGATAAAATAAAACTAGATCTAGGAAGGAGGCCAAACTCATCTTACTATGAATGTATCACAGTGTTAGATTGAGTATATGTCCATTCCCCAGGGTGACAGGGTGTTTTCGAAACCGGTTGGAGAAAAGTACCAAAAATAAAAGCGGTTAAAAACAAAGTTCTAGATTTATTTTATACAGCTTGATTTATTCATTTTTATAAACTATATTAAACAAGAAATGTTCATAAATGTGTAATGTGAGTTGTATGAAGTATAACCTTCTACCAATCAAAAACTACCACCAGTCGTACAGGTCAAGGTTCGTATCTTAAACAACTGATCGAAAACAGAGGGCAGATAGTGCTTGTACATAAATACGTGTAATGTAACGCTTCACCTTAATTCCTTTGCCAAATTTCAGTTCATGTATTGCAAACGTTATATTTTTGTAAATGAAAAACCAAATTGCTTAAATTTTCCTGAATAACCGTTTTCATCACAATTTCATCGACGGAACTGACAGAATTTTTCGCAGAATATTATTTGTGAAATAGTTAGTAAAGTAAGAAACGCTGTAATAGACATTTTATTGAAATTCAATACATAAAATTATTGAAAGGTTGCCAATTTAAATGCAATTTTAACTTTTGTAAAGAGCAAGCAAAATATTAATTGCTTCAAAATAAATGTAAAACTTACGGTTCGTCTCGAAGTAGAGAGAAGCCATAAACATTTAAATTTAATATGATTAATTTGTTCAATATTAAAATCATTAATTAAAATTAAACACTTGAATATACCACTTTATCGAGTTTTATTTTTATTTACGACTAGTTTCGAAAACGACAGTTGTTTTCATCTTCTGGTACAAATAAAAACTAATGAACAAAAATATATTTAGGTATATATATATATAGGTTAATAAATATAGGAAGGGGGGTTGAGGAACAAGATTTTTTGTAAAAGGAAGCATTGATAATAATGGTGACGTATTTTAAAACAGCATATTATTAATTATTGTTTTATCTGAATTTAAATTTTTATGTATTTCTAAATTTTCTAAATTATTCATGACTTCACCTTTATTTGTAATAGAGTGTAATTATTTAAGTGCATGAAAGACAAATGAGTGGTTAGTTTCCATGATATGATTTGCAAATTCCGAAAAAATTAAATAATCATGTCATTCCACAAAGTTAATGCCGAGTCAATAAATAATATACATATTTACAGCTACAACTATTTACATATTTACAACTAAACAAAATATCAATTACATGAATGACATAAGGAAATAATGTAAGGCAGTGATATGCATTACCGATAAAATTAAGAATGGTGTGTTGAGATGGTTTAGGGATGTGTGAACAGTAAAATAAATTTTTGAATCAAATGTAGCTGTAAATCGAGAATTTCTGTTTTATATGCTTACCCCTACGGGGAGGCAGTATAACGGTTAGTTAGTTATTTAACTAACTAGTTAACTAACCACACCAATCTGCCTTTGCAAACAACCTTCGCCTCTTCCACGTTTCCTCATACAATCCCTCCGTTAATTCCGACTCCTTACTCGATTACTTTAAAGTATTTGAAATACCTGATCATATCAAGTTTTTTTCGGTCTTATCTGCTTCTATTAGCAACCACATTCGCCTCATAAAATTTGTTCTCACTCATTCGATTCACAGGCCCAAACCATCTCAACACACTTTTCTTAATTTTATCGATAATTTATTAACAGATTTGTCGTTTTATTTGTAGAACTCTTTTATAATTTAAGTATAAAACACTGATTTTTTCAGTCTACGTAACTGTATTTTATTGTTAAAAACACAAAAAAAAAAATTGTGACAATTTTTTCGCATTTCGATTTTTAAACGACATTCGTTTAAAAATATCATAACAAGGCGAAACAACTGTCACAAATACAATTTTTATGTGTTTTTAGCAATAAAATGCAATTAAGTAGACTCGAAAACTCAGTGTTTGATTTTAACATTTAATATATGAATTTATCGATAATGTTTATCTCAGCCTTGCATTCATCATTAATATAACCATTCGAATATCAACCATATCTTTTTTCTTTATTTCAAATTCTTTAGCGTTTCACAAAATATTACATTTTACAAGCATAAAAAAAATAATTCACAAGTAAATAAAAATGTATAATATTAAAACAAAAAAAGATCCCACAAAGGTATGGCCTGTGTGGGTATATATTTTATGTAAGGTTATAATAAAGAGCACTGGCAAGAATATAATAGATATCAGAATTTTTTTTTAATTAAAAGTGCTAATATAAACTTCAAATATTTGATTTTTACAGAAAATAAAAAAGATGAAAATGATAAATTTTTCTTGAATGTTTTCCGCAGATACTTTCTGGCACATTTTATAAACTTTATAAAATGAAATACCTTTGTTATAACCCTTTTTTATTTAAAATACTCTCACCAAAAAACTTCCACATACTCCGTAAAAATCCTAATTGCTATTTGGGGTTGCTATGCAATGAATAATAAACAAAACATTTCGGATTTTTACGGAGTGTGTGGAAGTTTTTATGTGAGAATATTTTAATGTTTTTGAATTAATATAAACCCTGATGATGACAAGGTTCTTGTTGAAACCGGTAGGTTAAATTGTATTAATAATAAATTAGTTATAACAAAGTTATTTCATTTTATAAAGAAAATGATAAAAGTTAGCAAATATGTACTATACGAGTTATACCTTTAAAATAAGAATGTTATTAGATCTGTTTTTTTTAATCAATAATTTAAGCAAAATTTAAAATCGAAGAAAACTAAGATAATTCTAATAATGTCTAACATATAGTCTTTGTGGAATGAATTAAACAGTTTGAAGCTATGAAAAATTAGTGTCTTTGCGCAAGTCTGGATATAATGTCAGAGATTTCTAGTACATTATTCATCTTCTCTTAGTACGTTACTTAATCTCAATATAATAAACAAATGCCCCGTAAAAAAACTGGTTGAGATATTAACGTGCATGTCGCTCACTCCTTTAAAATAAATCAAAAATCGTCAATTTTCAGTTGTGCATGTTTTCGGAATACTCAGAAAATGTAATAATTTCCCAGCAAAAGCGGCATATTTTTAACCTAAAATGTACCCGCTATAAGGCAGAAAGTGTTGTTTTTGCATTTTGAAGAAAAAGTATTGTTTAATTATTTTTTTAAATATACTAAAAAAATTTCAAATGGAGAAAAAACCTTCAGGTTTTACCTAAAAAGATGTGTTGCACAGTTGAAAGTTCAATAAGAGGCTTGATATTTATTGTTAATACATTGTATTATATTTTTAAACATTAAAAACTTTCTCCTGAAACATCAAGTTTTTTGATTTATGACGTTCTTGAAAGGAGTGAGCGATGTATGCTTTAAGGGTGTTCACATCACATATCACACATCACACATCACATATGTATCGTCAGTAAGACGTAATAACGTTGTGTCCTCTGGCTCGTATCTTGTTTGACCAGGTAAGTTAGCGACGTCTGATTGAACACGCCTGGCACTCCACTCCCGTTCCCAGCTAGTTGCTTTGTTTACCCTGTTAATAGAGGGAATATCAGGCAGACGCTAATTAGTGATATGGTAAGTTATTTACGAGGGAGGAGGTACTCCGGCGTGTCGATACACCCCTGGTAGGTACTATTACTTTCTGATGAGATGGTTGAAACATTTATGGAAATATAACTGATAAACAAATAGGGGAATTTCTAGAAAATATAGCGTCTCAACAGTGAAGTTAGCACATTTGGGTATCATGTTTGGAGGTCCGGGGTTTGATTATCAGAGTTATCAAAATAATTTAATGTTTTGACATCTCAACAAAGATGAAAACATACTAATATAAGAGTTTCTGCTTAATAAAAAGCTTCTTTATATCTCACCAATAGATGTCACTAGTGAAGTTCTAGTGATTCAAGAACAAGGTTTCCAAATTGGTTCATATATATAGAACTTCCATGAGTAGTGTGGTTGTCAATAATGGGTAGAATTGGTGAATGTTATACGTATGTAAAGTGATGACTTAAACCAGCCTATGACGGTCGTCAGCCCCGTAAATGCCCAGACTTCCATATTCTTCTTTATCTTTGATGAGATGTCAAAAAATAAAGATGAAAAATAATTCCGATAACTGGAGATAATCCAGATTTGTGAAAATGTTTTTGGATACACTCAAAATGTTGTATTATTTGAGTACTCAAATAAATATCTTATTATACTTTAAAAAAATGATAATGCTAGCCAGTGGATGATAGTTCAAAGAAAAAAAAAACATTAAATAAATAATTATGTAAATTGACAAAAAATAAAAGTCCAAAGACATGTAACATATCAGATTTTTAGTTGTTTTGAAAATAATTGATTAATAAAACCATTTTTATAGAAAAGATCTATTAAAATGCTAAAATTACTTAAGAAACGGCATATTGGTCTCCCTAGTTTGAATTTAATGGCTGTCAAATGGATTGTCTGACAAAAACATTGATTACTTCCAACTTGGGTGAGTTGGGACAAGAAAAGCCGATAATGTTAGACAAAAACAGTGTAAGTTGATCAAGACTTAAACAATGCCTACTAACCGAACAGTTTAACCAAATTAAGTCGCATTATAACTTAGTTTTTCAGGTATTTATAAAAGGTATTCCTTGTTGTTTAATTATTAATTTGGCGTTAAATTTGTAGAACTCCATTTAAATTTATTTATTAATTTTAAGTCAAACACAGATTTTTTGAGTCTACTAAAGTTGTATTTTATTAACAAAAAAAAACATAAAAATTGATATTGTGACAATTGTAATTTATGTATAAATTATAAATCAAACACGGATTTTTTGAGTCTACTAAGTTGTATTTTATTAAAATTAATAATGTGACAATTGAGGCATTCGTTTGATAATGCCCTAACGAGGCGAAACAATTGTCACAATATATGTATTTTTTGTGTTTTTTGTTAATTAAATAAAACTTAGTAGACTTAAAAAAACTGTGTTTGATTGCTAATTAATACATAAATATTCCTTGTTGACTTTTTGATATGTTTCGGTAGACATAATATTTATATGAAATGAATAGAAATAACAGTTTTCATAAATTCTTCAATTGTTCAAATTCACAATACAACTACTTATAATAATAATACTAGTAATAATAATTTAAAGCTCTTCTTCTTCAATAAGAAATCGAAAAAGTTTGAATGTAATAATATTGTATAAGTATAAAAACACAAAAAACCTTACAAAAAATTCTTGTTTATTTAGTGCAATGGTTACAGTGTTTAACTACCGTAATAGAAGTCCCGAGCTCGATTCCCAGGAGGGGGGCAAAAATAAATATAAGTGATTTTACACTCTAATGTTTATTTAATATTTCCCTGGACTTGTCCTTGAAGCACAGGAGTAATCACCTTGCCTTCATGTAAGCAACGATCAAGATAACGCTATGTCAACGATCAATACGCTGCAGTGCCCTATGCACCATTGGGTGTGGATAAGGGTTGGAAGATGATTAATATTTAAGGCTGTTCATTTTTAATTTGAATTTTACTTAGTAAATACCACGATTTCTTAAAATCTACTGTGACAACTCTTTTGAAAATTTTGGAATTGCTTCACATACGGTGTTTGAAAATGATGCGGAATGCATCGAGACACGTGTCACATTAGATTTTAAGAAAAAGTGGTGTTTACTAGGCAAAACATTAATTAAAAATGGATAGACTTTACCATAAAGTGACTGCCGAATCAGTTAATGAAATGACACATTTCTCTTGTATTGGAGATTATCAAATGAGCATTTTCAGATTTCTCTCTGTCATCTGATAACTTATTCAATCCCCTTGGTTTTCTCGAGCACCCCATTCCTTCTTTACTGACACTTGAAAAGCTCTCAAAATGCTTATTGCAGCAAAGCTTCGAAACAAATGCAAAGCGGCCACTGCGCACTGGAAAATTCATGCGCTAAGGTGATAATCGTACTCTCCGCAGCCAACTGGTATTCAGTTACACTCCTTCTCTCGCTTCAAGTAGTCGCTACGTATTCCGTACCTCTTCTCAAAACTTCGGGACAATTTTGAAAACAAACTTTTTCGGCATTAAGTGCGGTGTTCAGAAGTTGTACTTTGACCAATTTATTTTCTTAAGATATTGACTCTCGAAAAAAGCTCCTTTAATTGTTTGACTTTGTTACTGTTTTTCAAAGGTTTTTAAAAAAAATAATTATTGGATGAAAATATTAGATTTATATTTTTTGTGATGGTTGTGAAAGTTATCGAAAGTGGAAGGGAGGAGGAACAAAGGAGGTAAAAATAATTTTATTATTTCATATTTGAGTGAAGGAATTTGAAAATATAATTGTGTGAAGGAATTTATTTCCAATACATAAATGTGGTTAAGGAATTGTAAAAAAAATGTTTTTATGTTTAAAGAAATAAATTGTTTGTTTAAGGATGAGTACAACCATAAAAAAAAGGTAATTCTAACTATATGTGATCAAAATGAGATTTTGAATATATATATATATATATATATATATATATATATATATATATATATATATATATATATATATATATATATTTATATATTTTAAGAAAAAGACTTGGCACGATCAGATCAATCAGTACCTAAAATCTGGCGGTGTCAAAAGTCTGCGTAATCGGAGGGCATGTATGACTAGATGTATGGATGTGAAGGAGGCGAGGAGTGTATGTCAGGACAGAAGAGTGTGGCGTTCTATCCTCTCTGCCTATTCCTGCGGGAAAACGGCGTGATGGTACATATACAACATAAATATAAACCATGGTGAATGTTATATTTTTATTTTAATTTTACATAATTTATTATTATTTTCTTTAATCTTTCTTTATTTCTAATTTCTATGTTATTTTTTGTAAAAGGCAGTAATGCCGTAAATAAATAAATAAATAAATAAATGAAAAAAATAAATGAATGAAAGTTGATAAAAAATTAAGAAACTACCGAATTAATTAATAAATTGTATTCTGACCCTTGAAAGACTTAATAGGAACTAATTTTTGTTCAGAGGATTCGCCAGCTTTATCATATAATAATTGTCCTAGAAAGCTTTTGTTTTTTTCAAAAAAACGTCTAAATAAATACTATTACCGACCGTTTTCTGCACCTAATGGTACATGTACTAATATATTTAATTGATGTACAGCGCTACAGATACCGGCCCAGAGTAATATTTTATTTAAAACTCTCCTTATCATTCATCGTTCACTTTATGTAATACCACTTTTTAGTGGTATTTCACAAAGTGAACGATGAATGATAATGATAGTGTTATATTACCATGCCACAAAGTTAAAAATGCTTTTAATATACAAAACATGTTATGTATACATTTATATATGTACTCATTTATATGAAATATATTTATATGTAACACCCCTGGAAATCGAACTTAGACGTCCAACATGTACCCAAACACTCGTGACTCTACGGAGGAAGACAAAACGATAAATTTACACATTTTTATATGTCTGGAATTCGATATCAATAATTTGTAAGATTGTTTCATTAAAATAATCAATAATGTATCATAAATTACAGGCATATTTAGTGAAAAAAATAAAGTTCTATCATAAATGGAACTCATATAGTATTAAAAAAAAAAACAACCTGTATATCCACAAGATGACGAGCGATAGTTCTGACGAAATAATTGAATCAATTAATATATTATTAGATTAAAACCAATATTTTTAGCTTCTCCACTTTTTTTATTTGACCAGCGACCGGGTTTCGTCGTTACCGACATCATCAGACTGGTGGGAGGCTATACAAATTGTTATGTTATATACAAAACAAGGCAGGAGTTGATAACCATGATTCGATATAATTTTAATGAGAAATTAATTTAATTTGAGTGAATTTAAGTATTGTATGATATTAAAAATATTTTTTATATTTTTATTTTAATATCATACAATACTTAAATTCACTCAAATTAAATTAATTTCTCAATAAAATTATATCAAATCATGGTTATCAACTCCTGCCTTCTTTTATATATAACATAACAATTTGTATAGCCTCCCACCAGTCTGATGATGTCGGTAACGACGAAACCCGGTCGCTGGTCAAATAAAAAAAGTGTAAAAGCTAAAAATATTGGTTTTAATCTTATAATATATTAAAAATGCAATTCCATCACGAAGTGTCAGTGGATAATATAAATCTATTTAATCAATTATTAAAATATAAAAGTTCCAAGTAGAAAAAAAATCTATTAGAGTTTGTACTGACATGACTTGATGAACTTTATTCATAAAATGGTTAAAAAAATACTAAAAATTACTCAGTTTAAGTGCCAAAGTTCATAAAAGCTTTCACACATTTTAGTAAAATACATTAAGTGTTAAAGTTTTGACTCATGAATTGGGTCTATCCTGAGGTGAAAAGTTTCTATTGGCCATTATTTCGTATTGAGGACCTTACCAACACGCGCTACCTTTCATAAATATGTATCCATTAACCATAGTAGCCCCCCATTCATAATGATAAAATAAAAATAAAAAACTCCAATACATACCGTGCTTTTATTATGACTTAAGTGCGTGGAAACTCACAAACGAAATGATAATTAATGGTTTCAAAAATCCATTTTTTTTCTTTATTTTAAATTCTTTTGCATTATACAAACATGACATAAATTCAAATAAAAAAATGAGTAAAATATAAATACAAAAAAAGATCCCACAAAGGCATGGCCTGTGTGTAGGTATACAATATAATTTAGGTCATAGTAAAGGGTATAAGGGTAAAGGTATTACAAGTAGACTAGAAAAATAATGTTAATATAAAATACAAAAATACTTTACTATCAGAAAACAAAAAAAAAATCATTGAATTTTTAAAAATAAAATTAAAAACTTAAAAACATAAAAAAGATGAAAGAGTAAAAAGTAAAAAGTTAGCAAGCGCGTACTATACGAGTGATACGTCTAAAAGAAAAAAGGAGCTTAAATCTGTCTCTTCAATAAACGATCAAAGCAAAATTTTAAATCTACACAAATTTAGGTAATTAACATCTAACAAATAGTCTTTGTGGAATAAATAGAACAGTTTTGGAGCTATGAAAAATGAGTGTCTATTAGCTATGGAAAAGTTGAAAATGCTAACTATCTAACCATAGGCTGCTTCTCTGCAAGGATAAGCAGATAGAATGGAAAGTCACATCGATATGTCTTCACAAACAATCTTCGCTTCATCCATATTCATGCGACTCCTCATACATACCCGACGATTATTCTGGCTGGATACCTGAAAACTGACTACATTCAAAATATGTTAACTACCTTGATCTCAAGAAAGTTTTGATTGCTATATCGAAATCGATATAGAAGTCTTTTTAAGGCAGGAATATGGAAGTCTAGGAACAGGGCTTAATATCAGTCATTGGTTAGTTCAAGTGATTATTTAATACACTGTGTAATATTCACCATTCCACCACACTACTGAAATTTCTGCTGAAATGTTACATTTATGCTTCAAGTGAAAAAAAATCTATGCCTGTTTCTTCGTCAGTGATATCTTTGATTGGAATAAGTAAGTTTTTTTATTGGCAGAAAGCTTCATGTGTGTAAAATTCTTTCTGGAATTATGTTACATATTAGGAAAAGCCTGAAAATATCAGTTTTTTATTCACAATATTTTAAATATGTATGTCTGAATTTTGGTTCACAAATTCTGCATCTGCATGTATATGTATGGTACATATAAGTAAGTTTTTGAAATGTTTTAAATTTTCTTACTCAGCAGTCAATAAAATAACAATTTATATTATACCTCAATACTGCAAAAAGGTTTTGAAAGAAGTCCATAAGATTCTCTTGTATTTTGTATAAACTCCTCGATAACCTTTACTATCGGAAATAATAATAATTTTTCTATCATTTTTGTTATTTTTAATATATTTCCAAGAGTTTTATTTTATTTTCACGCTACGATATGCGCTACGATAGCAAAATATAGAAAATAAAACATGTAAGTTAATACACAGAATCTTCAATTTATGAGATGAAATATTTCTTGTAATTCTGAGAATGCTGTCATTATAAATGTCGATGGAAATAATTGACTTACAAAAATATGAATAAACAATATACATATGTTTATATGTAAGTCGTTAGTCGGAAGTCGGAATAATTGGCGGGTATGAATCATATGAGCAGAAGCATGAATGCGAAAGAGGCAAAAATTGTCTGCAAAGACAGAATGATGTGTGAATATAATTGTTATGGTTATATATATATATTATATATATATATATATATATATATATATATATATATATATATATATATATATATATATATATATATATATATATATATATATATATATATATATATATATATATATATATATATATATATATATATATATATATATATATATATATATATATATATAAATATATATATTCTTCTTCTTCTAACCCTTATCCGCACGCAATGGTGCATGCAACGCAGTGTTATCTTGATTGTAAATTACATGAAAGCAAGGTGAACTGCCCTGCGCTTCTTGTACCAGTCCAGGGTGATATTAAATAAATATGAGAGTGAAAATCGGCCATATTTATTTTGACCCTCATGGGAATCAAACCCGGGACCTCCAGCACGGTAGCCAAACGCGCTGACCACTGCGCTACGGAGGCGAACACTATATATATATATATATATATATATGTATATATATATATATATATATATATATATATATATATATATATATATATATATATATATATATATATATATATTATATATATATATATACATATATATAAATATATATATATATATATATATATATATATATATATATATATATATATATATATATATATATATATATATATATATATATATATATATATATATATATATATATATTTGTGTATACATTATTCGAATGAAGTGGATTTAAAACATGAAAACATTCACTAACGGAAATGAGCAGAACAGATTGATTAATGATGAACAAGTGATCTTTTTGACCAAACAAATAATCTGTTAGAAGAAGTAATAGCATTAAATTTTGTTTGTAAAATGTGAAAACATTACGACTTATATTTCTTTTTGAGTGTAAAATATTTGCCAGTTAAGAGGGACATAATCAGTTTCAGTTGAAACCCTTTTTAGACATGCAACATATGAGTATATCGTATGAAAGTGAAGCAAATTGAGATTTATGAAAGAAAATTGACGATCAAAGGCCCGTTCTAGTTTTTTTCCATAAAAGAGAAATAATTATATTCAAATTTATACTTTAAATTATTGTAAATAAATAAAAATAACCAATGTCGGGAAATGAAAAGCATTAATTCCGATTCCCTAGAAATACTAATTCATTTATTTCATGATTACTTTTCTGTATTAAAATTTTATGTTTACAATGTATTATTTTTTGGTTGATTTTATTCTAACTCGCCGTTTTTAACGTTGACGGTTTTTTTTTTATAAATATTTATTTTATGAACAAGCTTTTTGTAACTTTATGGTTTATAAAAATTATATTTTACCATTTTTTTTAATATCGTACATTTTTCTTGGTAAATTTCTTTTCAACATTTTATTCAATTTAAATTTAATTTCATAAATAAAATGTTTTCTTTAACCTCCACCCCAGATAGCTTTTAAATTTTTCTTCGTTAATTTTTTTTTATTTAAGTTTTATTAAGTAAATACCAATATTTTTTATAAATACTAGAATTATATCAAATACTAGAAGTGGAAGATATACACATTTAATATAGCCTAAAATAAACTGTTAACCCACACACAGACCATGTCTTTAAATAAGCCATGTTAATATCCAGACTTCAATATTTATCTTCATATATATCATCAAAAATAATGAAAAAAATCCTTATTGGAGATAATCCAGATTTGTGAACAAGTATTTAGACACACTCAAAATGCTGTAAAGAAAAGTTTTATGTTTTGCTGTAATGTTTTTCAAGGGTATGGAGATGTCGTTATTTTCATTCGGCATTCTATTAAATATTATTAAAAAAGCAGTGTATTAAAATATTGGTTTCGATATATGTACCTACTGAAGACGTTTTAAACGTCATGTTTCTGGAATTTCGTAGGACTTGAACATGTTGGATATATCATGATTTCGACGAAAGAAGCCTTCGGTAGGTCAGTGTTCTGATCACAAGAGCTAGTTATCCATGTATCGTGATAATGAGAAGAGAAATTTTGAGAAGCTGCTAGAGAAATTTCGATCGGTTTTATAGGTCGGACAGTGAATATATTGGATTTTGATAGTCGTGGCTTTTAAAACAGTATGCGAAAGTTCACTAGAGGCACCTATGGTGTTTTTCATTTTGATCGATATACGAGTATGTATCTAGATGTTTCAAGAATTTGAGTTGTATGGTTGTCAATTATGGGTAAAATTGGGCAATGTTACACGTGTGTAATGTGATCAATCAATCCAGTCTATGCCGAACGTTAGCCCTGTAGACTTCATGTTTTTCTTCATTTATGCTGAGATATCTAAACGTATAAGTGATTTTCACTCTCATAATCGTTAAATATTACCCTGACTAGTTTAAAAACTGCAGTATTGATCACCTTCTGTTCTCTTATAATATTTATTTTATATTACCCTGAGCTGGTTCCTGAAGCTCAGGAGTGATCACCTTGCCTTCATGTAGGTAACAATTCAAGAAATATTCATATTCAATCGGTCTGGGTGTTTGTAATGTATTTTTCATACATACCTTCCCATTCCTAAGTATGAGTGAATAAATAGTGATTTTGTATACATATATGTATGTACACCCACATTTGTGTGTGTGTGTGTGTGTTTGTGTGTACGTCTGTTTAAAATGCTGTGCCTCATGTACCCAATGGTGCTTAGGGCATTGCATTCTACTGTCGCAATATTTATTCAGGGCAAGATGATCAGTCCTCCACCAGTGCAGGGTAATATTTAATAAATATTGTAATAAAAGAACGCAAATCTTTGTTGACCCCTCCCCCTGGGAATCGAACCTGGGACCTACAGTATGGTGGCCAAATATGATAAACAAAAAAGGAAAGGAAGGAATAAAATGAATTTATATGAACATACATTCAGATGAATCATTTAATTATTATTACTCAAAGTTATTATTCAGACCTGAAGCTTAGCTTCCGAAACTAGTAGTCATCAATAAACTCAAGTGTTATAAAAACAAGTGTTTCCTTAATCATTTTAATATGTCTTACCACAAAGTATTTTCTTAAATGTTTTTTTGCAGATACTTTGTGGTACACTTTATAATATCTTTATAAAATTAATAGACCTTGTTTTCACCACTTTTTTATTCATATAATTCAACCTACCGGTTTCAATGTATTGTTGAAACCGGTAGGTTGAATTACATGAATAAAAAAAGTGGTGAAAACAAAGTCTATTAATTTTATAAAGATATAATAATAAATAATAAAACCCTTATCCGCACCCCAATGGTGCATAGGGCACTGCGTCATATAAACGCAGTGTTATCTTGATCGTTTACACATGAAGGAAAGGTGATCAGCCCTCCGCTTCAAGTACCAGTCCAGGGTAACATTGAATAAATATTACAGTGAAAAAATCACTTATATTTATTCTTACCCCCCCTGAGAATCGAACCCGGGTCCTCCAGAACGGTAGCCAAGCGTGCTGACCATTATAAACATATAATAAAACAATTACTATTTATTGTTTTTTAATTACATTAAATGTGTTATAGCGTTCTATTATTTCCGCCTACCCCTGTGGCAAGTGGCGTGATGGTTAGTTAGTTAGTTAGTTAGTAAATTTTCATATACCCACCGGGATTTTGACGCAAACATCGCTAGCCACTACACTACCGAGCCGCGCGTTTCAGTAACCTGGATTCAATTATTGTTGAGGTCACACTATAGCGGTCCATTTGAAACCCACCCGTGTCATATTGTCATATAGAGCACCATTTGAGAGTTTCCAAAATGCCAACACAATGGCGCTTTGTGATGATTCCTTTCACTCACTCTCGCTATGGAAAAAGATTTATCCAATATTTTTTCACTCAGCGTTTTCAATCAATCACGGCTGTCCATATCAAGAAGTTTTTTTAGATTATGACATGGCTAAACGCTATATCTGCACGGATATTAAAAGATGCGAGGCTGTTTGAGAGAATTATTTATACGTAATGGGTCGATCGCAGTATCACAAAAGGATCAAGGCTGTTTGGTTTAAAAGATACAAAAAGGCTTCCAATATTTTGTATTTGGTATTCAAACCATTTATAGAAAACTCCATTTTAAATTTTGTATTAAATAATTAAATTGAACACCGATTTTTAGAGTGAAATAAATTGTATTATTTTATTTTTTTAAAATAAAATAAAATTGTTAGAATTGTTTCGCCTTGTTATGGCATTTTCAATCTACTGTCAGTAGTTTGAAAATGCCACAACAAGGCGAAACAGTGGTCACAATTTGCTGTTCACTTTTAAAGAAACAAAATGACTTCATATTTGTATATTATAAGTATTTATAGATTTGGTGTTTAATTTGTTGAACTATATTTAAATTAAGGTTATCATTAACAAAATTAAATGCTGGTTTTTAGAGTCTACTATATTGTATTTTGTTAATAAAAACACATTAAAATAAAATTTGTGGCAATTGTTTCACCTTGTTATAGCATTTTCAGTCATGCCAACTACTGACAGTACTGTAAAAATATTTTTCTTTATATATTCTTATATATACCTAATGTCCGCCTCTGTAGTGTAATGGTCAGCACGCTCGGCTACCGTTCTGGAGGTCCCGGGCTCGATTCCCAAGGGGGGTAAAATAAATATAAGTGATTTTTTCACTGTCATATTTATTCATTATTACCCTGGACTGGTATCTGAAGCGGAGGGCTGATCACCTTTCCTTCATGTGTAAACCATCAAGATAACACTGCGTTTATATGACGCAGTGCCCTATGCACCATTGGGTTGCGGATAAGAGTTTTATTATTTTTATATTTATTATATATTCTTATAAACATAAAAATATCCTAAATATATTCACGAGAAAAATCAGGCGTAGAAAGACGTATTACCAGTCCGGTGGTCTTCGGTGGAATGAATTCTGTGTTTGTGAATATCCCCTTAGTTAAGTACAAAAAATAAATATTATGTATGATTTTCTCTCCAAGCACAAAAGTACATTTAAGGAGCACAGGGTAGCTCATATGAGATAATTTATAACTAAAAATGTCTAGTTAATGAATTAAATTGAAATATTTTTTTGCAACCATATAAAACCAATAAAATTGGACCTCCATATTACCTAAATCTCTAAATACGGAAGTTGTTTTTCTCCTTCTAGCTATATCAACAATAAATCATTCAATACTCAATGGTACGCATTGTAGAATTGAAAAAATCAATATTGCGAAATGACCAAAAAACTCAAAATTATTGAGAGCGATTTTACTTATAACCCAAAAAATGTGATTTGTCCAAAAAACCCAGGCAGTTCGTGAAGAGCTTTCTAAGAGGCAAATATGTTTCGGTAATGGGCTTCCATTTAGGGGCTGTGATGTATGCTATAGGGTTGTGCGGGATATCGCTAAGGGTAACTTGAGAGCACAATCAAAACCAACCCAGCTACGTCTAGTAGAAATCAATCTAAATAGTACGTCTTCCTTCAGTTTTGTAGTAATTAATCAAGTTTGAGAAATATGAGAAAATTCAACCGCAAAACAAAACAATATCGTAAGGGAGAGCACTTTGAATTTACTTGATCTTGAAACCGTTTCAAACAGTTTCAAAAATTCTGAGATGTACTCATTTCATAGTTATATTTAAGGAACATTTCTTCTGTCCACGTTTGAATATGATTAAATTAATGTAGATTGAATAGTTTACTTTACATTTTTCTTAATGTGAGTTGATTATTATTATTTTTCTTTTTTTGATCCTATCTCTACATCTCCTCTTCTTCTCATCTCATCATCTTCTTAAATCCTTTGTTTATTGATATTACAATGTATTTTGTTTGTAAGAGCTAAAATCAATCGTAAACGAGAAGAGCCTTTAAAATATTTGATAAAGTGCTTTAAATTAATGTTAAGTTTTTATTTATTAATTTTATTTTTTGATTTTTACATTTGTAAACAATATTAATTTTTTTTTACAAAATCACAAAAATTCTACAAAATAATGCCTTTTGTTTCTGTTTAAAGTCAACTGGAAGAAAACAATGCACATTTAAAAGTAATAAAAAAGAGTTAACGATAATATCGCAAGTATTTGAGGTTTAAAATGAAAAAAATGTGTGTCTATAAAAAAAAAGTTTTTTTAAAAAATACAAGTACTTTATATGAATTAAAAAGCCCTAACCCCATATCTTATAAGTAATACGATTATTTTAATACAGTATTTTAATTAAAACAATTTAAATTCGTTTCATGAGAAAAAATAAATGAAATCATGCTTTTCAACCCCTGCGTTGTTGTGTTTATAACAGAAATTTTGTCTAGCTTCTCACCAATCTGATGAAGTCGGTAATAATGAAACTCGGTTACTAGTTGAATAAAATAAAAATTAAAAAAAGTTTGTAGTAGTCGTTTTATTACACAAATACAATGCATTAAGTATTAAAAGTATTGCATATTAGTGATAAGAAATTCCGCTGTGCACCAGGTACCCAGTTTTAACTGGGTTTAATTTTTAGTTTCAAATTTTAAAATATTTAGTTAATGAAAATAGCACAAAACGGCCACTGTACAGACTGCGTCAATATTTTAAGGATCAAAACAAAACTAAAATGAGAATTTGCCTGAAATGAGGAGAAATAGAAAAGCTTCAGCGCTCTGAAAAAAATTAATTATTCCCTTTTTAAAGGAACTCAACCGCTTTTTAGATTATTCTTTAAATGATAATAATTCAGCCAAAGAGCAGATGTTCAGTTTTTGCCCTAGTTTGTGCCGTTTTGAGATTATTTTCTTTCATAAATTGAAAATATTATAGAGTAGTAGTTAAAACTAGTTGATTTATGCCGTAATCTACATTAAATGGAGTTTAGGGGATGAATTAAAGAAATATAATATAAACAATATACGAGTACATATAAAGTATATATAAATCTTCTTCATAGATCTATATTAACTTATCGTCTTAGTGGACTGTTGTGGTCAGCTTCACAGAAATCCACATTACTCATTGAAGTACCCACCATTATATTATGTACCCCTAGACCTAATAATAGCAATTATTATTGTAAGTATATAATGACATTTTGTAAATATTTATAGCCAGTGTTTGATAATGTCTTAATAAGACGAAACGCGTCATATATTATTATAAACAAATAATGTAAGTAAAAGTAGAATTCAATACAATAACCGTGTAACATTTTGCTATCCAACAATTAAATATGCAATTCTACCAACTGTCTGCAGTTACAATAAACAATTTAGTATTATTTTTGACATCTCATCAAAGATGAAGAAGAATATGGAAGTCTGGGCATTAACGGGGCTGACGACCGTCATAGGCTGGTTTAAGTGATAATTTTACACACGTGTAACATTCACCAATTCTACCCATCATTGAACGTTTGAAATTGGTGAATGTTACACGTGTGGAAAGTGATCACTTAAACCAGCCTATGACGGTCGTCAGCCCCGTAAATGCCCAGACTTCCATATTCTTCTTCATCTTTGATGAGATGTCAAAAATAATATGAAAATGACTCCTGTAATTGGAGATAATCCAGATTTTGTGAACAAGTATTTGGGCACACTCAAAATGTTGTAAACAATTTAGTAGAATCAAAAATCAGTGTTTAATTTAAACATTTAATATATAAAAGAAAAAACTTTTTAATTTTTTAAGTTTTAAAGTGTATTTGATCTTTTGTGACCGTAATTTGATACAATTAATGGTTTTGTTGTCAATCAATACTGATCTAACCAATCTGGTCAGAGTGACAATAACAGGGATCTTCACCCTAAGCTTTGTAGTCCAATCAGTTTGTCAGCCCAAATGGTTCACCGGAGATTTCTTTCCCCATCAATTTTGTTAAAACACGACCAGTAGACATGATGTATTACAATCATTTTACGTCAGACAAGGAAAGTACATAATCCCGCCAGAAATTAATTACATAGGAAGTTCTCGGCGAAATTTACTGTCTAAAATAATGTAGCCTCACGTTTGTTCTCAACTATTTCGACTTATCGTGTATAACCATTAATTGGCACGGATAATTAGTGAAGTAAACGGCAAAACTGCGATGTCACGTTCTGCGTGCCAATGAAAACTAGGGCACCCGTTACGGTTTCATTTGAAACTGAAACCAAATACGTTAAAATACAAATACAACTAAATTTACAATGATTAAAGAAAACACTTGTTTTTTTTTATTACCACTTAAGTTTTATTATTGACTACATGTTTCAGAAGTTAAACTTCCATCATTCAGGTCTGTATAATAACTATTAATAAGTTATTATACAGACCTGAATGATGGAAGTTTAACTTCTGAAACATGTAGTCAATAATAAAACACAAGTGGTAAAAAACAAGTGTTTTCATTAATCATTGAAACATGTCTTACTACAAAGTTAATTCCGAAAAAATAAATAAAACAACTAAATATAATTTCAAGTCCACTTTTGAAAATATTTTCACTGTGAATCATTTGTCTTTTTTCTCTCTTTCGAAATTTTATTTTTCTTTAAATGTCAGACTGTAATAATTTCATTTTAATGACTTGATTATAGAATGATTGTTTCGAAACTGGTAGTAACGAATAAATGGTATTAAACAAAGCGAACGATGAATGATAAGGAGAGTGTTACAAATACATTCATTTAAAGTTTTATGTATGTATGTATTTAATCGTAAAACTATTTGTTGGTATAATGATAGTAATTTTATCAATCAAAAAATACATCTAACTAGATGAATGTCACGCTACTTTTCCGCAAGGGTAGGTACAGAGAATAGAACGCCACACCAATCTATCTTTGCACACAATCTTCACCTCTTTCAAATTCGTACATCTTCTCGTACTCAACTCTTTTTTCAACGATTATTTCAACTCCTGATCTGACCACTTTCAAGTATTTGAAATACTTCATCGCGCCAAGTTTTTATTGGCTTTCCTCTGCTCCTATTACCAGCCACATTTGCCTCATAAACTTGTTAAACTATCCTTTATTCACTCATTTGATTCACATGCTTAAACAATCTCAACACACCTTTCTTAATTTTATCGATAATGCATATCGCAGCCTTGCATTCTTACCTCACATCACGAGTCGAACATCTATTATACAACGTTTTGCGGCACATTCGTCTAAGGGAACGCATTTGAACTGAACGAAGTCTTCTTTCATCCTTAAGTTTAATTATTTGATTACTTTGTATTATATCAGATTCGATTTAATCACTTTTAATTACGAGTATAATAACAAAAAAATCTACAATTTTTCTTCCAAATTCGCAATTTTTAATTAAATTTTTAATTGTTTGTCGTCTACCACCTTTATTCAGCAGAATAACGTAGACCATTTCGGACACCAATTTATTTAAACGACTCGTTTTAAAATTTAAATCGAATTGAACAAAAAAAACTCAGGCGACCTCACTTTTTTCAGAACATTTACATTTATTACTATCTTTTTTTATTTATTTTTTTATTGTTGTTGTATTATATAATATGTTAACACAAGTTTTTTCAATGATTGAACTCATTTTCCATACATTCATATTTTAAAATCTTAAAATTAATAACGTAGTTCTCTTCAATAAATAATCCAAGCTCATGTGCTTGTAGAGGAACAGACGTGTGTGATTATAATCCAGGATTCGGATCCAGGACCTCACATACTAATATAAGAGTTTTTGCTTAATAAAAAGCTTCTTTACATCTCACCAATAGATGTCTCTAGTGAAGTTCCAGTGATTCGAGAACAAGGTTTCTAAATTTCATTTTCATTTCTAAGTTTCTAAAGTTCATATATATTGAACTTCCGAGAATTTGAGTAGTGTGGCTGTCAATAATGGGTAGAATTGGTGAATGTTACACGTGTGTAAAGTGATCACTTAAACTAGCCTATGATAGTCATCAGCCCCGTAAATGCCCAGACTTCCATATTCTTCTTCATCTTTGATGAGATGTCAAAAAATAAGAGGTCCATATTTTTCATCATCTATGTTCAGATGTCAAAACGAAGTCTTCAGCTGACTATCCCCAATTTTTTTAAATAAAAAGAGTTATATAATTCAAGGGTAGTAATGACTTCTTCATATCCACGTATTTCCATCCCCACACTGAGTGGTAAGCACGTTTGGCAATCAATCATAAGGTTCCGGATATTCGGGTTCGATTTCCAATAAGGTTGTGTGAGAAAAACAGTTATATCACTAAAATAATGTCTGTATTTTATAACTTTAACTATGTTTTAAATAAGATTTATACGTTACCTTGTAAAATTTATTTTGTTTATTATGAACAAAGATTTAAAGCAAATTCAGTTTATTTATCTTAAAAATGATATTTAATGTGTCTATTAAATAATATACATATAAATAATATATTATTAGATTAAAACCAATATTTTTAGCTTTTCCTCTTTATTTTTTTTTGACCAGCGACCGGTCGCTGGTCAAATAAAAATAAAGTGGAAAAGCTAAAAATATTGGTTTTAATTTAATAATATATATATAAAAGTACAATTTGATCATTTCAAATTTAAGTTTTATGTAGTAAGCCACTTAGAAGTCTTAGAATCAATTGTAAAATATGTGTCATTTTGCATCATTTTCAAATACCAAAAATGATGCGGAATGCATCGAAACACGTGTCACAATAGATTTCAAGAAATAGTGATACTTAAAAACTTAAATAAAAAATGGATAGATATATTATTATAACAGAGTGACTGCTGAATCATTTGTTAAAATTAAAATTCAATCGTTTGAAAATGCTATAACAAGGCGAAACAATTGTGACTTTTTTATGTGTTTTTTTTAAACAATTAATACATTTTAGAAGACTCAAAAAAACAGTGTTTGATTTTAACATTCAATATATAAAATGCAATTCCATCACGAAGTGTCAGTGGATAATATAAATCTATTAAAAAGTACATATAAATATATTTTGAATATTCAAAGGCTTAACTTTGTGGATCATAGTAATATGTTATTTTGAGAAATAAAAAGACTTTTTGTTTTTTGATCTACTATCATTGTGAGTGGATCAAAAAACAAAGTCTTTTTATTTCTCAAAATAATACAATAAATGAATATTTTGGTATTTCAATATAGATGAAGAAGAATATGGAAGTCTGGGCTTGGTTAAGTGATCACTTTACACGCGTGTAACATTCACCAATTCTACCCTTGATATTACACATGTCGCTCACTCGTTTCAACAACATCACATCTAAAAAACTTGATTTTTCAAGGAGATCGTTTTAAATGTTTAAGAATATAATGAAATGTATTAAAAATAAATATCAAGCCAATTATTGAACTTTTTACTGTGCAACAGATCTTTTTAGGTAAAATCTGAAGGTTTTTCTCCATTTGAAAAATATTTGGTATTTTAAAAGTAATCAAACAATAAATTTTCTTCAAATGGCAAACACAACACTTTCTCCCTTGTAGCTGGTAAATATTAAGTTAAAAATATGCCGCTTTTGCTGGGATATAGTACATTTTATGGACGTCCCGAAAAAATGCACAACTGAAAATTGATGATTTTTGATACATGACGTTGTTGAAAGGAGTGAGCGATGTGTGAAGTTAACCAAGCCGATGACCTGTAAATCCCCAGACTTGAATTTTCTAATGTATCTATGTTGAGATGCCAAAAATAGTTACTTTGAATTAAAGATAATCGAGATTTGTGAAAAAGTATTTAGACACGTTCAAAATGCTGAAAATATATTTATATTTAAATAATGAAGAGTACGAAGAGTCTGCGAATGGAAAAATGCTTTCAGTGTAAAAAATGTTAAACATATTTTTTTTTACAAGCTTTCAGATATTTTATACTAAAATCTCTATAGTATCATGCTGAAATATTTTGTTATCCGCTGAAATTTTTGGAGCCAAGTATAAGGCTGAACATTTCCCTCATCGACGATTCGCCGCGCGGTACGCCCGAAAGGGTGTAGGCTGGAGGCTTTGCATTACCTTCCACACCTCTGTGTATATTAAGGCAAGGTTCATTTGTCGTAATTATCCCACCCCAGTAGCCTTCACACAAACTCTATCCGGCGCCGTTCTCGTTCGCCGAAGAATGAAAAATGAGCGGAAAGGAATCTAATGTTGAAATTTCATTAACCTAATTTCGTTTATTATTTCTTAACGTTCTTTGAAATGCGCCATGGAAAAAGTATACACGCTTCATGCGAGCAAATTAACAGGAAATGTTTTCATTTTATTGACTTAAGTAAATTCTCGTATTTCTTGTCTTCCTCCATAGTGTAATGGTCAGCGTACTCGGTTATCGGACTAGAGGTCCCGGGTTCGATTACCAGAAGGGGATCAAGTAAATACAAGTATTATGCCCAATGCACCACTGGGTGTAGATGAGGTTTTGAAGAATAATTTGATTTTTGACATGTCGCTCACTCCTTTCAAGAACGTTATAAATCAAAATTCGACAATTTTCTGTTGTTCATGTTTTCGGAATGCCCAGAAAATAAACTATATCCCAGCAAGAGCGGCAAATTTTTGACTTAATATTTACCCGCTACAGGGCAGGAAGTGTTGTTTTTGCATTTTGAAGAAAAGGTATTTTTTCATTATTTTTTTCAATATCCTAAATATTTTTCAAATGGAAAAAAAAACCTTCAGATTTTACCTAAAAAGATCTGTTGCACAGTAAAAAGTTCAATAAGTGGCTTGATATTTATTTTTAATACATTGTATTGTATTTCTTAACTTTAAATACGTTCTCCTGAAAAATCAAGTTTTTTTATTTATGACGTTCTTGAAAGGAGTGAGCGATGTGTTCAAATCATTCAATTTCATATTTTTACTATCTTTTCCTTAAACTGAATCAATATCTCCTAAATACACCCGCGCACAAGAGTTCAATATGAACTATGAATAATAGCAACTATGAATAACAAAAAAAAAAAACAAAAAAAACACAAAGAGAGAAATAAATACAACCTCACAAACCCTCACCATCTCGCATCAATTTTTTTTTTATTATTTCAGTTTTACATAGCAAATATTACTACTCAACTTAAATAAGTTAGATTTTACCACAAAATTACTACCTAATCAATTAATGAAAAAATATTTTTACTGACATTAATTTCAAATCATTCCATTTCCTATTTAAAAAAAAGCATAATCGATAAATATCTATTTCGTTTAAAGCCACGTTTTTGCACAGTTCATCTTTTCCCTAAACTAAACAAATATTTCCTTTAATACACCCGCGCGGAAACGTTCAATTTAAACTATGAATAAAATAATAAAAACAAAACAAAACATCACAAAGGGAGAAAGAAATACAACCTCACAAACCCTTACCATCTCGCAGCAACCCTTACTCCCGTTATTTCGGGTAAAGCTGGCCAATTTACATATTTCTTCTTTGTTAGTTATCCACAAAAGGTTTTTTTATTTGTATCGGTTATTTTCTACAGAGTGAACCAGAAATATTAAGCAAGCTGCCATTGGTTCCATTAACCCCACCCCTTTGCGTTTACTATTAACACAGCCTTTTTTACCTCACAATATATATTTTGTGAATGGAAAGGTTTTTTTATTGGTATGAAAAGAAATATATATATGGAATTGACCGTCTTCTTACTTGATCCAATATATGGTTATTTAGTCCAGGGTTTATTAAATACATTTTAGAACAAAATAAACTTCAATTTATTTTGACACCCTATGGAATCGAACTCGGAACCACCAGCTTGGCAGTCAATTGCGATATCTACTGCGCTACGAAACTAAGGCGGTCAAATCTCTCATGTTTACATTAACAATGTGTTATTTAATTTATTTTATCATGTTAAATACGTTTTCCGTTAGAAAATATTTAAAAAAATAACTTTACCCGCAAAAAATCATTCAAAATGTGAAAAACATACTTATCGTTTTTTTACGGTACCTATTTTTTCATCTTAATAAAAATTACTTCCATTTTCCTAACGAAAAATCTGCCTTAAATACTGTTTTTTATACTCGTATATAAAATTAATTCTCACCATTAAACGTCAACTTATAATAGTAATTCATACATGTCATCTTTTTATTGTACTTTATTTTTATCTTTATATAAAGATCTTTCATTTTGGTAACGAGATATTTAACTAATATTTTTTTAAAACTTACATATAAAATTGATTCTCAACCTAGTCCTACATTCCATATAATAAATAAATAACATACGGTAATTTAAAACAGTAATTCATTTAAAGCAAAGTTGTGAAAAACGTACATATCGTCTTTTAACGGTACCTACTTTTTCATCTTTATAAAAATACTTCCATTTTTCTAACGAGATATTTCCATAAAATATTATTTTATCTACCCGTATATTAATTTAATATTCATCATGTAGTCAAATTGAATAAAATTCTCCGCCTCCATAGTGTAGTGGTTAGCGCACTAGGCTACCATCCCCGGCTACTAGGTCCCGGGTTCGATTCCCAAGAGGGTCAAAATAAATATTAGTGATTTTTCAGTCTAATATTTATTTGATATGACCCTGGACTGGTACCTGAAGCGGAAGGCTGATCACCTTTCCTTCGTGTATTTAACGATCAAGATAACACCGCTTCTATACGATGCTGTGCCCTATGCACCATTGGGGTGCAGATAAGGGTTAGAAAAAGAAGAGAAAGTTAAATTTAATAAAACAAATAACTAACGGCAATTCAAAACAGTAATTTATTTCATGCAAAGTTGTGAAAAACGTACGTGTCGTACTTTTACCGTATTTATTTTTTATCTTTATAAAAAATCCATCCATTTAACTAACGAGAAGTCTGCCTAAAATATTGTATTATACACTCGGGTATCAAATTAATTCTCAACATGTACCTACTTTCATTCCATATAAGTACTTTGTATATGAATAATATACGGCAATTTAAAACACTAATTTATTCACATCAAAGTTTTGAAAAACGTAGATGTTTTCTTTTTAATTTTATAAGAAATCTTCCATTTTGCTGACGAGATGTTTACCTTATGGATTGTTTTAAATACTTATATATGAAATAAATTCTCAACATGTACTTACTTGCATTACATAAAATAAATTGATAAAAAATAGACATTTCAAACCGTGTTTTATTCAATGCAAAGTTGTGTAAAACGTACATACGTCGTAATAAAACATTTATCTAATGATTTTTTTTATATATTTGCATAAAAAATATTTTCAACATGTACTTGCTTAATATAAAATCTTTTAATGATAAACGGTAATTTAAATTATTGATTTATTCAATGTTCAGTGATTAAAACAGTTTAAAACAGAAAACGAAGATTCTTATACGGTACCTTATTTTTTCATCCCTTATAAAATACTCCCATTTTGCCTCGGGGATTGTATTATTTTTCAGGGCTTTTTTTCCTTTGGTCAGCAACGCTGATGGGAGAACAAAGTTTTATTTAAATAAATTATCCTCTAAACAACATTTAACCGCGGTAATTATGCCCTGCTTATCTTCACAACTTTATAAGTTTAATTGCGGGCCTAAATTGTGTTTATAATTGTCATTCTCGCGTTGCAAATCGCCTTTTTAAGCGGCAATTTTTTCACAAGTGCCGGCGTTTTGGTTTAAAAAGAGGTCGCCCGAATTTTAGACGTTAATTTCGTTTTACTGGACTGGTGTTTTGGGGGTGTACCCATTCGTATAAATTAAAAGAGCCCCTTTAATTACAGCCTTAATGAGGCTTTACCGCCGAGGACCGCTTGTATTTTTCTACCCCCGAACTATCATAAGTAAAATTATTTTGCGCCGTACCTTTTTTGACGTAGCAACCTCAGTCCTAATAAGGCAATTAATAAAATGAAAGTTTGTTTTCTTAGCAAATTGATACTTAGTTTTTTATGTATCGGGGTCCTCGTTTTAAATGCCTTAGAAATTGTTTGTGGGATGGGATAACAAGATATATTAAATATTTTTTTGTATACCGCATAATGCAATTTCTATTATTTGGACAGTGTGTATAAAATTAAATATTTTAGGAAAAAAATATGTTTGTCGTCTGTTTTAAACATTTTTTTGTTTACATACAATTGTAATTATTTAGAATGAAAGTCTGAACGCTTGTGTAATATAATCAGTTATTTTAAAAAAACTATCTGATTAAAAAAAAGAAGAAATATTCGAAATTAGTATGATCCTTTTGAAATCCCTAATATATGTTCATACACACACACACACACACACACACACATACACACACACATATATATATGTATATATATATATATATATATATATATATATATATATATATATATATATATACACACACACACACACATATATATATATATATATATATATATATATATATATATATATATATATATATATATATATATATATATATATATATATATATATATATATATATATATATATATATATATATATATATATATATATAATGGAGTATTGTATTGGTATCTATACACTAGTACAATAAAATATAAATTTTAAAATATCTAGTAATGTAATTTTCCATGTTAATTTGTCTTTATACGGTTACTCCCACTATTATTTGTAATGAGATATTAGTTTCTTATCGCAGAGGCGTTAGTTAAAATTTAATCCTCAAACTAAATAATCCACAAACAAAATTATTCATATTATTGTAACTTGATTATTTCCATCGATATTTATTGCAAGAACATAATATTTTCGCAGAATTCCAAGGAATATTTCAGCTAATAAATTGATGATTTTGTGTATTTACTTACATGTAAGAAAGCTCTAAGAAAATGTTTTGACTAATTCAGATTAATAATAATAAAAATGGCAGAAAATTTTCTTAGTAAGCATTTTGAATTTCCGATGATAAAGGTTATCCAAGGGTTTATACAAAATACAAGAAAGAAAAAAAAGAATTGTATGGACTTCTTTCAATAACTTTTTGCAGCATTGAAGTACAAAACGAATTGTTATATTATTGGATATTTTTTCTTTATGATATACAGTTTCGTGAAACGATATTCAATCAAAACATGTATTTTCGTTGCTGCACGTCTGGAAATTCCTAAGTGACACAAAGGATTTTTTTCATTCTCGCTTCCCGTTGAATTTTTTTTTAGAGCACCATTTCTAATTTTTAAAAATTATTTTAGCCATGACCAATTAAGGAAAAAAATAGAAATACATAAAAATTAAAATTCTGATAAAACGTTAATTTTCAAAATACGTCACCATTATTATCTACCAACATCTATATGTTCCTAATTTTTTTTGTTCGTTAGTTTCACTTTTCATGTGACTCATGAAATGAGCTCATAATGAAATAAAACTCAATAAGTGGTACAATAAATATTTTTTTTAAAAATTTATTTAATCAACATGTCATTCTACAAAATTAATGCTAAATTAGTAAATTATAGAACACCAATATGTAATTCATTCATTTCATTTAAACCCTTACCCGCAACCCAATGGTGCATAGGGCACTGCATTATATAAACGCAGTGTTATTTTGATCGTTAACACACAAAGGAAAGGTGATCAGCCCTCCGATTCAGGTACCAGTCCAGGGTAATATTGAATAAATAATAGAGTAAAAAATCACTTATATTTATTTGACCCCCCTGGGAATCGAAACCGGGACCTCCAGAACGGTAGCCGATCGGGCTGACTATTACACTACGGAGGCAGACAATATGTTAGGGTCACGTTTTTTTTATTTTGCAAAAAAGTGTGCTATGGATGTTTTAAAAGTACAATGACGATATTGAGGAATGACCAAGGCTGGATATTTCCCCAAACATCTTTTATGTGGCTGAAACTTTAGGTTATTAAATTTTCAGGGCCTCAAAATTCCAGCCAATTTCTTATTGTAAAGTTGTATGGAAAGTAAACGAAGGACGTATTGACAAAAGGGAATAAATCACTCACTTTTCAATGAGAATGGTTTTGCTCATAAATTGCCCGGTATTTACACGGTCATAAAACACTTTCCACAGTTCAGTCTTTTATTTATGAATTATTAACGACACAAGAAAGGAATACATACATATTTTTGTAAGATAAATACTCTTATGTACTTAGGAAAGAGAAAAAACCTTGAATGAACAAAATGGTATAAAATGAGACAAATATAAGTGTCGCCTATTTTCGAAATCCGCCAGATCCATTTAAGTCGAGTTTACAAAAAAATGCAAAATTCTGCGGGTAACATTTATGCTTAAAAGATTTGCCTATCTTTAGATAAAATATTATTTGAATGTACCCAAAAACTTGTGCACAAATCTTGATTCTCTCCAATTCAAGTTATTTTTATAATATTATTTTGGACATCTTATCAAAGATTAAGAAAAATATGGAAGTCTGGGCGTTTATTGGGCTGACAACCGTCATAGACTGGTTTAAGTGATCACTTTACACACGTGTAACATTAACTAATTCTACCCATTATTGACAACCACAATACTCAAATTCTTCTTCACATTTGAAACAATTTCGAAATATTGTTCTTGAATCACAAGAACTTCACTAGACACATCCATTGGTGAGATAAAAAGAAACTTGTATCTGAGCAAAAACTCCTATTTTAGTATGTGAGGTAAAATTCTGGAATTTAATCACAAACATGATAAACGCCATACAATATCATTTTCATCTTTATTATTTTAGCTTATAATTTGACCAGTTATTTTATTTTACAACATTTTGAGTGTGTCCAAATACTTGTTAACAAATCTGGATTAACTCCAATCATAGGAGTTATTTTACATAAAATGATAAATAACAACTATAAATAGTGATTTGGTATTTGGATGTATTTGGACACACTCAAAGTATTGCAAATAATTCGCCTCTTCAATACATATGTAGTATAAATATTTACAGCCTAACAGATACCACTAAATATTATCATAAAATAGATATAATTTATAGATTTAGATTTTCGAGAAATCTATTTTTTGTATAAGCAATAATTTTCAAAGCTTATAGTTATTTTAGGGTCTGAGATAAGTCGATGGGAATATGAAAAAAATCATGTTTTTCTATACTAGTTTTTGTTGTTGTATAAAATTTTTGTTTAAAGATTCATTGAACTTTGTTCCGTTATTCGTCTTAAAACAATCGTTTGAAGTATTTTCTTAAATAAAAAATATGTAGGTTTTTTGACGTGAGTGACATTCGTTTAACGCATGAGTGATTCAATTTAACAGGGCCCTTTTTATAATAGGGAAATACTTTTTTTTCTTTCATATTAAAAAAATATCAAGACAAAAAATGGATATTCTGAAAAAATGGAACGTTTAATATGCTAAAAAAACTAAATGTTTGCGTTTCGATTATACTGATAATGATGTTGACATATGCTTTTTACGATTTATTTATTAATAAAATAGTTTGTTAGCAAAAATTAACTTTGTATAATGACATGTTGATTATTAAAAAAAAATATATACCACTTAATGAGTTTTATTTATATATACGACTAGTTTCGAAAACCTACAGTAGTTTTCATATTCTGGTAAAAATTAAAACATTTTAAAACAGTTTTACATTTTACCAGAAGATGAAAACATCTCTAAGTTTTCGAAACTAGTCGTATATATATATAAATAAAACTCATTAAGTTGAGTTAAGTCGTATATATATATAAATAAAACTAATATACGTTTAACCTCGGCTCGTAACGCATGTCTGTATTGAAAACTATAGTGCATGTTGGTCTTCGGGTCGACCAAAAATCGCATGTGTTAGACATTTTGTGTAGTTTTGAGTGTGTAAATGGTGCTATGGTGGTGAAGGGTAGTATTGTTTGCATGCTGTGTTAGTGATTGTCCTGACGAAGAGACGGGTACGTCTCGAAACCGGTAGACGTAAAAATCTCGGTGAGTGGTTATATACTAATTTTATTAACATTTTTGTAAAAAAATAAATAAGTAAAAATGACTAACCACAAAGTAAATGCTTTAAATATTAATAATATTGATAATATACTCATTAAGTGGTATATTCGAGTGTTTAATTTTTTTTATCACTAATCACACGTTCTTGAATTTTGTGTTAACTGTATTCATTTTATAATTTTGTAAAGAGTTAAATTTTAACGTGTGTGTTGTAAGGGGTTTTCACGTGCTAACAACAATACTGCAGGGGTCGGAAACCAATTAACGACCAGTAAAGCGATTTATCAATATCAGTTTTCAATCTTAATTTGCGTCAGTTTTAAATAATGGTGCTTTTCAAACAAGTTAACGTGATGTTGCGTGTTTGAACAAGCTTTTTGTAGAGTTTGTTATGTTTTTAATGTAAAATAATAATGCCATCAAAGAATAATATTTTGTTTATTAATTTACTTTACAAATGTAGAGTTATCATCAATTATTAATCCACACGACATTGGTTATGTAGATCTGGAGTGTGATATTGAGAGCGAAATTGCGCTATTGGCGTAGTCCAGGGGTTGGCAAATTCCGGTTCACGGTTCCGAATCATAGAGCAGTGAATAACCAGACTCGGTTATTTGGAGATTCGGTTATTATTATTTATATTATTTATAAGAGTAAATGGATGAATAACATTCAGTCATCAAAATAATATTGAATTTTAATTTAAAATTAAAAATTTTATGCACGCTTTTAAAATCAAATCGCTTATATTGTATTTTCTAAAAATTAATTTAGTTGAATTTTTAAAATAAACATTTTAGTAAAACAACATACATCATCCGTGTGAATATATGCAAACATCTTTTATTCTTAAGACTAGCAAGGCGTTAGTCGTCAAGTTGTCAAATCGGCGCGGCGCGGTGTCATAGTCTGTGCGCGCGATATGTACAAAAGTTTTCAGACAAGATTTTCAATATTTTTTTGAATCATAAGTATTAATTTGAATATGTTTTAAAAAATTATGGCTTTTTTTATAAACACATCGTCCAATCTATTTTGTAAAACATTCAATATGAAGTGAAAAACCTGTTCTTGTACACCAGGCAGATTCCGTCTTTTAATTTGGATGTATTCATATCGTTTTCCGTCTATTAAAATGGAATGTCAAAAATAAGTTTTTTTTGTTTCTAATTATTGTTAATGTATTTATGTAACTGTTGAGTAAAATTTCCAAACAGATCAAATAAAATAAAAAATAGAAGAAAATATTTTTATAAATTTACAAATCATTTTATTTTTTTGGCTCTTCGGTCGCTGGTTGTCGACCCCTCGCATGGTGAGCTGTGAAAAAGTTAGCACGTGTCGCGTTGCGCATGCGTGGCGAGCAGTTGCACGTGTCATATTAGGTGTGTGCGTGTGATGCCTTTTTCATGTGCCGACGTGCGGAAGGGTGAAATTTCAGTCGCACTCTGAATACGAATTCTCTCTAATAAAAATATGCACACACTGACAAAGTGCGGAAAATAGTGAGTATTTTATCCAGGGAGTTACTTAACGACACTTTCTCGCATCACAAATCATATTTAGCCAGTTGCTTTCTTTGTACTGAAATGTTTGATATTGACGAAGTTAGGAATACAGTCATGATATACGCGAATACGTTTTTAATTATTCCTGCTAACTATTGAGGTTAAATAGTCAGTTTCAGTATGTAGAACTTCTTTAACAGTATGATTCCTCAATTAAAATGATAAATTATTTTCTTCATTATCTTTTGCATACAACGCTTTTTTAGATTTCTCTGATAGATTTCAAGAAGAATTTAAATTTGCCTAAAAAATATTACTGTAAACCAGAGATTCCCAATTAAATTTTCCTGCAATATGTTGAGGTGAAAGAGTCAATTTAAGTATGCAGAATATTCTTAAATCAGAATGATTAACTATCTTTTTCATCATATTTTACAAAGAATCCTGTTTAAAGCTAAAAATCCTCTGATAGATGTTGTAAAGATGTTTAATTTACTTCGAAAAATAATACTGTGAACCAGGGGATTTCAGTATTATTTTTCCGGGGTACCACTTCAAGATTATTGCAGGAATGGTTTAATTATATATCAGTGTCTTAACAAACTATCTTAATCAAAATACTTTTAATATTATTTAATATTATGATAAAAACTTTTATGTTATGGGTAAAAAAAAAACTTTCTATATATTCGCATGATACGAAAGCACAAAGTAAATAAATACAATGCAGATGTCGGACAAAACACGTGCAAAAGTTTTTCGAAACGACAATTCAAATCACGGGAGAGCTTTAAAAAAAGTAAAACAATAATGTCCGTATTTTGTAAACATGTCACGAAAAGTTCGGGAAATATTGCGAATATTTTACGGTCAAATTATAATTCCGAACGTAAATCGATTGCAGTTGTGAACAATGTAATAGAGTGATAGTTACTGTTCGTTTAACTGACACTCAGGGTTTTTGTTTTACATAAAAACAGAATTTTAAAACGAGAAATCCTTTGAAAGCTCAAAAAAGCGAGGACAGCCTAACGGTTTAAAATAAATCAAATTGGTAGGTAACATGAATCGATGACTGCGGTACGGTATAAATCACGCGTACTTCAGATTCTCAAACATATTATATTGGCTAAGATATTAAATGCTTTTCAAAGCATCGGTGCTTATGACCCAAGGTATAAACACATATTATTTTTTTGACATCTCATCAAAGATGAAGAAGAATATGGAAGAACATTTACGGGGCTGACGACCGTCACAGGCTGGTTTAAGTGATCACTTTACACACGTGTAACATTCACCAATTATGCCCATTATTGACAACCACAATACTTAAATTTTTTGAAGTTTTATACATATGAACCAATTTCGAAACACTGTTCTTGAATCACTAGAACTTCACTAGAGACATTATTGGGGAGATGAAAATAAGCTTTTTATTGAGCAGAAACTCTTGTATTAGTATGTGAGGTCCGAGTCCTGGATTATAATCACACACATGAAGAAGTATTTGGACACACTGTATATTATATTGGCTCAGATACTGAATGCTTTTCAAAACGTCGGTTGTTAGTGCTTATGACCCAAGGTATAAACACTTATACTTGTCATATCGAGTCCATAATATCCTCCCAAATCATGCCGCGTCCCGAAGTTCAGATGAAAATTGCCTATGGATTGTCAGCAGTAGACATCAGTTAAAGAAACAAGATTGATTTAAGACTCAGGGAAGCATAAAAAAGTATTTGACCTATCTAACTAAATCGTTATATTTTTTATGAAAGTTGTGATAGCTGTAAAATCTTATGAACCGAAGATTGCGGTACGGTATAAATCACATTTACAAGCTATTCTCAAGCATATATTATAGTTGCTCACATACTTTAATGAACTAGTGATTATGACCCACAGCATTAGGACTTAAAGTTGGCGTATAAATATGTATATCAAATAGATATACTGACTTCAAACGACGATCGCAGTACGGTTCAAATCTCAAGCACATATTTTTTTTCAAACATTTATTAAAATTGTTTATGCTCGTATGTGTGTGTAAGTGCTTTAGTATGATTACACCTACTTATAGCCGGTGTATGAAATAGATAAGGTTATATGAAATGATGATTACGGTACGGTACAAAAGATTCTCAAGATAAGATAATATGAACTGATGATTAAGGTACGGTACAAAATATTTTCAGATACATACAATCATTTTTCAGATACTTTTATTCCTTAAAAAAACATCGCATGTAAGTGCTTATGATCTACGGTAGAAAACAAACAGAATTAACAAACACACTTTACAAGGACGTATTATTATTACGTGTAACAGCAAAATTGGAAATGTCCCTTTCAATAAAAGTCTGCAGGATTTAAATTAGATTTGGCTGTAACTCGGTTCCGAAATTTTCCCGAACAAACAATTAGGTACATGACAGTACAACAAGAATTGAATTTTTATTTTTCGTTGAAAAAAAACAGAGTGCAAAAAAGGAACTGTCGAGAATTTGAAATACTTTACTAATGTAAATATGGGGAAATGAAAAACCTTGAATTATCCGCATAGATGGTTTGTAAAAGACTTAAAATATTAAGTTTTTAAAAACACTTTTTCATTATTACCTAAATTATAGTATAAAGTTCTTCATTAAAGGCACTCTTTATTAATTATATATATATATATACGCACCAATGAGTCCATTCGCCAGGAACTACGCTTGGATGGCTTGACTCTGGCCAATATCTGTACCCGACGGATTCTCCAGTTCTTTGGACACGTTGCGCGTGGCAACGAGGATAGCCTGGAACGACTAGTTGTGATCGGTAGCCTGGAGGGAAAGAGAGGGAGAGGAAGATATAAATATATATATATATATATATATATATATATATATATATATATATATATATATATATATATATATATATATATATATATATATATATATATAAATATAAATATATATATATATATATATATATATATATATATATATATATATATATATATATATATATATATATATATATATATATATATATATATATATATATATATATATATATATATATATATATATATATATATATATATATATATATATTTATATATATATATATATATATATATATATATATATATATATATATATATATATATATATATATGTATATATATATATTTATATATATATATATATATATATATATATATATATATATATATATATATATATATATATAAATATATATATATATATATATATATATATATATATATATATATATATATATATATATATATATATATATATATATATATATATATATATATATATATATATATATATATATATATATTATATATATATATATATATATATATATATATATATATATATATATATTTATATATATATATATTTATATATATATATATATATATATATATATATATATATATATATATATATATATATATATATTTATATATATATATATATATATATATATATATATATATATATATATATATATATATATATATATTTATATATATATATATATATATATATATATATATAAATATATATATATATATATATATATATATATATATATATATATATATATATATATATATATATATATATATATATATATATATATATATATATATATATATATATATATATATATATATATATATATATATTTATATACGGGAGCACAGACCAGAAACAAAAACGTAATATCCCTAAACTGCACACAAAGTCCTACCAAAATTCATTTAACAATCGAACCTGCGATATGTGCAATGAAATGCTTAATGAAATAGACATAAATAATGTTTATTTTAATACGTTTAAAAGAATAATTGGTGATGTCTTGATTTGACCAGTTGATAAAGAAATGTTCTATATAGTTATACTTTTATGAAAGTTTATTTAAATTGTTTTATTTTTAGATTACTTAGTTGGAAACCTATAACTGGACCTATTTTTATATTTTAGTATTTTATCAAATTTATGTTATTTTTGTCGAAATATTCTGTTTTCCAATAAAAAAAAATAAATAAAAATAATAAACATACAGTGGAGACCAACCATGAATGAAGCAACACGAAGAAGACATCCAAAATATTATAAATAAAGTGGCAGATAAAAAAAAAACTAAAATTAAATTAAAAACTCTTTTAAGGAATTTTAAAGAGTATAAAATAATGAATGTTGCTGCCTATGGCTGATAAAAGTATTTTAAACCATACATTACGCCTATAAAGTTTATTTTGGAAACATGTAGAGTTGTTGTCACTTGAAGCATATTTGAAATTTTCGGAAATTGAAAGATGTGAATGCCAATCGCCACGAGAAATGCGAGTGTTATGAGAATTATGAATATAATACATGAAATATTAATCCACTCACGCGTAGGTAAAGGCTAGAAAACTTAAATTAAGTTGAAGCCTGAGTAGGGCCATGATAAGCGGTGTTGCATAAACCAAAGCTAGATTTCAGAGTCATATGAACGTTAGGTTATTCAAAAATCGCAGTGGATACAGTATTCATTTTTATGTATCATGTATCTATTTGTAAGGACCTGTAATTGGCTTTATGTGAATTGTTTTGTGTATTGTGTTGTATTTGTAGCTGTTGGTTTTCCTATAAATAAATCGATGAAAAATCGCTTAAACCAGCCAAAGACAGGGTACTTGTAAGGGATATTATTTGACTTCCACCCAGACTTACACTGTACTTACCATGATCTTATCTCATCAGTTTCTTCCGTTATGCTGAGATGTCTATAAATCTTTACGTTTAAACTATATTTAATTTTGGTTGAATCATTTTTCATGTTTTTGTACACTTGAATTTCTAGATTTGTAATAAATATTTGCTTTTTTACGTTAAAGATACACAATATAGTTTTTAGAAACCACAGTTAGACTGAATTTTAAAGCTGTCGTGTAGAGAAACACATGCTTGAGATGCCATCTAACAGCGACACAAAGAAAATACAAACCAGAAAAATAAATATTGTCGAAATTTGAAATATTTTCCTTCCCAAAACTTGAAGCGAAACTAATGACATCGTTACCTCCACGCGTGTCTCTAAAAGCCTTAAAACTATTCTCGCGAAGGCTGTGTTTGTTATTCAAAGTTTTCAGAATAGGATTTTTATGTATGAAAGATCTTGAAAACTTTGAGTTTGTATGGGGAGGGATTTAGATGAAATTTCGGGTGAAATATCACTCTAGGTTGAGACATAAAGTCATGCGTGATGGAGAAGCTTTCTGAAAATGTGCTGTTTTCAGATGTAAGAAACGACTCGTTTTTAGGAAACGGAGGCTGAACAATTGCAACATAAATTTTAAAAATGTACAAAATTAAGCATTGTTGTGGATTAAACATAAATCTCTTAAAAAAATAAATGAAGTGTGGGAATTACAAAAGCTCCATGTGCTTCTGCATAAATTTCTGAGAAAAGCGGTAAACTTGATGGGGTGCCGTTGACGTGGTTTGGATTATGGAAAATACGGTTTTGATATAAAGACGGAATTTACTTTATAAGCTCAGATATATTTTTCTTCAAATACGGTAATTTTAAAGGTTGATTAAGATAAATTTATAAACATATATATATATATATATATATATATATATATATATATATATATATATATATATATATATATATATATATATATATATATATATATATATATATATATATATATATATATATATATATATATATATATATATATATATATATATATATATATATATATATATATATATATATATATATATATATATATATATATATATATATATATATATATATATATATATATATATATATATATATATATATATATATATATATATACAACCGCCATTCAGCTAATAGGTACAGAGAATATAACGCAACACCAATCTATCTTTGCGAACAATATTTGAATCTTCCACATACACGCCGGTTAAATCGACCAAGCCAAGTTTTCCTGGGTCTTCCTTAGCTTCTTTTACCAGCCACATTAGCTTTATAATTTTTTAATTTCATTAAACCATGTCAACATACGTTTTGAATGTTTTTTTTTTATCGATTATGCTTATCTCAACTTTAAATTCATTCCATATATCACCATTCGAACATATAACATACATCACCTTGAGGCACATTCATCTGAGAGAATTAACTTAAATTGTATTCAGTCTACTTTCATCCTTAAAATAAAAGATAAGTTACAGTGTGACTAAAAGATAAATGGGATGTTCTATTGTATATTTATGAGACTTTTGATAAAAAAGCAACGCGAGTAGAATCAGGTAAGGAATTGAGGAAGAAAAGTAAAAGAACCAAGAGAATGGTATTGTTATATTTTTTTAAAAATATTTATTAAGAACCAATAATTGCTTATATTTTATTTCTTTCAATTGAAGTTAATTAAGAAATTTTTAAATAATGTATGAATGCAAACACCAAAATTTAAATTTGAACAAAGGTTTTATCTTTGAATCCGTTTTTATTATTACTGGACAAGGAAATGGGAAAAGCACAGAAAGCTTCGGATTAAATCACCATTTTTAAAAACCGTGATAAGTCAATAAATTCAAAGGCTTTCAGCCCCAAACGGAAGGATGGAACCTAATTAACATCACGAACAAACACCCAAACTCATATTAGTAATAAAAATACAAATTGCAAGTCAGGCAATATATTTTTTCGTCCATTCACGGAGAAAAAATATGGATAAAGGATATGAAATTTGAAAGGATCTATTGTGTTGATTTATCTCACTAAAACATCTTAATGACGGACATAATAACGTTTCTCCCTTTCCCGAGGGTTGCTGTGATTGTAAAAGAAAATTTACAACCAAAAGGTTTTTTTCACATTTCAACCCTCATTACTTAAACTCGATGTCTTTTTTCGCTACAGGAATATCTCTGATGAACTCTTTTATATCGCTTTATTTTTTCTGACCGATGAGCGTCAGAAAAGAAATGAATCGTCGACGTATAGATCTTTCGAAGTTTCTACGAAAACGTGTTTTCTATAAATCGTACAGAGTTAGAAGGCATTTAGTCAGGGGTGGAGCGGGTTATTTACAAGCACCCTTAAATTTCTACTTAGGTACAAAATTGTTTTGCTTCAGACCACAAAAAGTCCAGGGTATTTTGCTCGGAGTTTGTAAAACAAAACACATTGTGTGTTGTTTCGAATTTTGTACGAGTATGCATACTAAACATTCTTTTTGTTATCGGTATTTATGGAGATTTTAGAATAACTTCATTCTAGGTTTTAACTATGTATGTTTGAGGTAGTTTTTTTGTGAAAATTTCTGTTTTAGTTGTCAACGCATTTAACTACTGTTATGGAGGTCCCAGGTTCGATTGCTAGAGGTCAAAATACAATCCTTTTAAGTAATTTTTAAATCATTCTCTTCTTATTTTCCCTCTTATCTCACATCACTGAGGGTTCCTACCATTGTGGAATCATTCTCATATTTATTTTACATATGGGTGAGGTTGAAAACTTGATTGAAAAATTATTTAGCTTGATCTGATTGAATAAACCGAAAATCGTACCGATATGTAGAAGGTTCTTAGACTATTGCAAATATACAGGTTTCAAGAATAAGTGCAATAAGATGTTCAATAATGGACAGAATGGTGAACGTTACACAATTGTATAAAGTGATCGTTTAAGCCTGCCAAATGCCAGGTCGTAAGCCCTGGGATGATCAGACTACTTCCATCTTCTTTCATATAAAGAGGAATGATAGGTGTTTTATATCAAGTTGAGACACCTGTAAATTGACATTTCATCCGTTGGGTGAATAAACTAATGTCTGATATAATAAATAATAAATATATTTATTTTATACCCTGGAATGGCCACGTAGGATGCAGAGTGCCTGATCATATAGTAAACCAGGCGATTTACAGGGATCTTCCTCAAAAAAATCAAGAGGAAGACAACAAAATTCATGGATTTTTAATCAATGTATTACTTAGTAAATACCACTTTTTCTTCAAATCTACTGTGATACGTGTTATTTCTTATCAGTGAGAATAAAATAAACTAAAAAATAAAAATTAAATAAGTAAATAAAAATAAGAAATAGCTACTACCTCCTCTTCAACCTTCAACGTCCCAAAAACCCAACTCTAAAATTTAGAATAAGCTTCAAATACTGTGTTTGAAAATGATGCGGAATGCATCGAAACAGTGTCATAGTAGATTTGAAGAAAAAGTTGTATTTACTAAGTACTAAATTAAAAATGGAAAGATTTTAATACAAAGTGACTGCCGAATCAATTAATGAAAAAATTCATGGATGCTACAGAAAGGTAACATGATTTGAAGACATGCAATAGGTGTCGTTGCTCGTAATAGAAGAACCTACAGCCTGATGACAACGAAGAGAGCAAATCCCAATAGTCTACAAAGACGATAAGCCGGGACACAGCCAGGAAAAAGAAGAAATAAATCCATATGTCGGTATTCTTTATGACTTTTCCACGTAGTACGTTGTTTCATCCATTTTTAATAATAATGTTCTCTCCTGTGTACACAGTTGAAAATTATGAGTCTTTTTCAAAATGTGTACACGGGAAAACTCTCAGGAACACCCTTCGAACTAATTTATTGTGACGTAAATTATTTTATATAGACTAACTTCATAACCCTCACAGCTGAGAGGTATGCTAAATCAGAATTTAATTAGTTTTATAATATAATGAAGTTACCATGCTAGACTGTGAGGTATTTTCTTACTTATTAAATACCAGGTTCGTCCCTGGATAGGACATTACGGTGAATAGCGATCAATGTTTTTTGTTCGAAAATTCGATTCATTGACATTAGTTATCTAGATTTTGACAGTCAAACAGATTTCCCGCATTTTCCAAACTAAAAAAAAACACTGTGAAGTCGCTGTGCTTTTTTAAATGACGTCAATAAATGACGACAGTGTGGAAAACCAGTATATGAGGTAGTTTGGACATATGTAGACGGTTGATAATTAACCGGACAAATAAAAGTATATATTTTTTTTAAATAATTCTATACATAGTCTCAACTGAGGGCATGTATTGAATTACAACTAACGAAAAGAATTTCACCACAGTGCATGACTGCATCATTGTAAAAATTAATGCAATATGGATGTTCAATTATGTTCAGAATGGTGAACGTTACACAAGTGTATCATGTGATCATTTAAGCTAGCCAAATACCTGGTCGTAACTTCTAGAAAGCTCAAACTTCTATCATAAAATAACGATAAATGTTTCATCTCAAGATGAGACACCTATAATATAAATTAACCGTAGGGTGAGTAATTTAGTGCTAAAAAAAATTGTCATATTAATCAACCTACCCAAGTTTCTTATTTTCAAAAAAAAAATTGTGTCTCGAATTTGTTTTTTTTAAAAACTTTATACGACGTTGCCAACATTAAAATTTCACACGTTATAAGTTATAAAAATGTAATATGATACTTTTATCACCCAAAAAACGATTTTTAAATAAAATATAAATGACATGAAATTTCTTTTGACGCAATACAAAAAAGGATCATAGGATTTCTTTTCAAACACAATTTTTGACGATTTCATAATTTTATACTTAAAAGGTTTGCTAAAATTTGTATTTTCAGTTAAAATTAAAAAAAAATGCAATTATATTGTATTGAGTACAACGCTATAGTCATGATCTTGCAATGACTTAATGCATAATTAAATAAAAGTATTATGACTTCTCTATAACCTAATCAATTCATAATTCAAAGCAATTGTTATGATTTGTTAATGAGCTATTTTAATAAATGTAAAATTCAAAGCTACTGTTATGACTTGTCAATGAAATAATTAATGTACAATTCAAAGCTATTTTCATGACTTATCTATGACTTCTCATCATGACTTGTCAATGATCCTATTAATGCAGAAAACAAAACTTTTGTTATGACTTGTAAATTACTTAATCAATACATTTTTTTGAAATTATTATCATTCACGTATGTGTAAGGCTGATATTGAAAATACATTTATTTTTCATTAATTGATTCGGCAGTCACTTTGTGGTAAAATCTATCCATTTTTAATTAATGTTTTACTTAGTAAATACCACTATAAATCTAAGTTTATATTTTTTGGTTTTAAATTGTATTTCAGTCCACGGGATAATAATTGTAACTGATCATTGTTAAATACGGTATTGGAAAGATTAGTCACTCGATCGAAGAATTTATGATCACTATATTTATTAGTTAGGGTCGACTCATTATTTTTATTTTTATTAACACCAGATTTTTTTAAATTTTTTGTTTAGTAAAGATTTTTTCTAATGAGCTACTGTACTAGCTATATCCCGAGCTCTGTCGTCCAGGCAATGGTATGGTCGTGGTATTTACTAAGTAAAACATTAATTAAAAATACATTTATTTTATTTAAGTTTATTTGACTTGAAAATGGTATATTCCATTGAGATATGAGAATAAAAATAAAAATAGAAATAAGTGTACACAGATGTATTATTCCCGGATTTTAAGAAAAATGAGAAAATTGGTATTTCTTGGAAAATGACAAATAGATTATGATTTATCCATAGCGAAAAAGTATTTGGAATAATAAATTATTTATGAGTAAGAATTTTTGATCATTCGAGAAAATTGTGCGTAGGTAGAATGGCCAACAGTACTTCTTTTATTATTTTTTATTTGCACCTTATCCTCTTTCTCGTTATGTTTTCTGAAACCAAGTACTTGATCTGGAAAATTCTTTGTGACATCTTGTTTTCCCCATTAACTTCCATTGATGTTTTTCTTGACCCTGAATAACCAAAAATCAAATGAGACGAATATGAAAACTCAGAGAATGTATTGAATAATGTAAACCTACATATAACAGTATTTTCACGTTATCGCGGAACCTTATGGTTCATTTATATGAAAAATGCGCCTTCTCTGATAACTTAAAAGAAACGTCTGAGACATTACTATCTATCATTAGAATCCTAACTGTCCATCAAAGCTCATCCCTTAGTTTTTCCCTCTCCCTCCTTCTTTGAACTCCCTTTTTCCTTTGCCTTCCTTATTATAATGAATTTTTAATAAAATATAAAGTAGTTTTTTAATTTATACAGCAGTAATTTGTAAATTATTATATTTTTTTAATGTTCAAGCACTATCTATCCTCTGTTTACAAACAGTTTTAAAAGGTATCAAACGTTTTGACCAATATGACTGGTCTGTTTTTGGTAGGTTGGAAAAAAGTTAGGTTTTTTTTATAGCAATAAGCTCGTCAAAGTACGTATTTCTTTTCTGTAAATGAAGTTTAAATAAATATCTAGGCTGTTGGCTTAATAACCCGAGGGACTATTCCTGAGAAATCGATATCAGGATACAAATGGCAAGAAACTGTTTCTTCGATATGCGTGACCTACCTTATAATAGAAACTACAACATTTTCAGTGATTTATGTGATTTAATAGCTTCAAAAGTAATGTTCTCACACTAGGGCTGCCATAAAGGAAAGTTCACCATTCGAAATGTGGTGCTATAGAAGAATGTTTAAAATACATGTATAATGGGTTGAGAAAATTAAAAAAAATATGTTTCCAAACGGGATTTTTTTATTAGACAGTAGACATAAAGATTAAATAATTTAGCACTTTAATGAGAGTAGAAAAATACTAAGTATCATGTTTTAATGAACATGGCAAAATCTTATATAATATGCATATAAACACATATACATCTTTTTAGTTTTAATTTTTTACAACATTTTGAGTGTGTCCAAAGTGTGTGTTTTGTTGTAAAAAAATTATCTGGTCAAATTATAAGCTTAAAAAATAAAAATGAAAATGGTATTTTCTGGCGTTTCTCAAGTGTGTCATTGAAATTCAGGATTTGGACCTCACATACTAATATAAGGGTTTCAGCTTAATAAAAACTTCTTTACATCTCACCAATAGATGTCTCGAGTGAAGTTCTAGTGATTCAATAACAAAGGTTCTAAATTAATTCATATATATAGAACTTCCAAGAATTTGAGTAGTGTGGTTGTCAATAATGGGTAGTTTTATATTATCCACTGACACTTCGTGATGGAATTGCATTTTTAATTTATTATTAGATTAAAACCAATATTTTTAGCTTTTCCACTTTTTTTATTTGACCAGCGGCCGGGTTTCGTCGTTACCGACATCATCAGACTGGTCTGATGATGTCGGTAACGACGAAACCCGGTCGCTGGTCAAATAAAAAAGTGGAAAAGCTAAAAATATTGGTTTTAATCTAATAATAAATTAATAATGGGTAGAATCGGTGAATGTTACACGTGTGTAAAGTGTTCACTTAAACCAGCCTATGACGGTCGTCAGCCCCGTAAATATCTAGACTTCCATATTCTCCTACATCTTTGATGAGATGTCAAAAAATAATATTTATTTTTTAATTTATTTATTGGAAAAGCCACAGAATATTTGACATAAATAAGATAATATAATAAAATTGAAAAAATAACTTTCCAATTGGAGGTTTTCAATTGAGTAATCTAAAAATAAAAATTAACTGACATGTACATAAAAGTATAACTATATAATAAACTAACATTACATGTTTTTATCTAATAAAAGAAATTTCTTTATCAACTAGTCAAATAGACATCAACAATATTTCTCTTAAACGTATTAAAAGAAACATTCTTGATTTCTATTTCATTAAGCATTACAAATTTTATTAGATCTGCTAGAATTTAAACCTTATTAATTAAGAAATGATGTTTTCGTATCTGAAACTCTTCTTTATGATTCGCCTTTGAGATGGTGTTCTCAGAAATAGCTCTAGATAAGTCGCAACTTAATTTCCCCAATTAACCTAATTGATTTCTATCTTAAAACACCGTTTTTGCATTGAAAAAATAAGTTTTTCACCTAAACAGTTATATGGTTTTGAAAAGAAAGAATAACTGAAAGGTAAGGAGTTAAAAAAAGATATAAAAATATTGTCTCGCGTATCGCTCACTCCTTTCGAGAACGTCATAAATAAAAAATCGTCAATTTTCAGTTGTGCATGTTTTCGGGATGTCCAGAAAATGCACTATATCCCAGCAAAAAATAACATATTTTTAACTTAATATTTACCCGATACAGGGCAGAAAGTGTTGTTTTTGCATTTTGAGATTTTTTTTTTTTATTAAATATTTTTCAAATGGAGAAAAAACCTTCAGGTTTTACCTAAAAAGATCTATTGTACAGTAAAAAGTTCACTAAGTGGCTTGATATTTATTTTTAAAACATTGTATAATATTTTTAAACATTAAAAACGTTCTCCTGAAAAATCAAGTATTTTGATTTATGACGTTCTTGAAAGGAGTGAGCGATATGGTTTTGAAAAGAAAAGAGTAACTGAAAGGTAAGGAGTTAAAAACGATATAAAAATATTGTTCCACATATATTCTAAAAAACTAAAAAAAATCTAGTATTCATTCTTTAAAAAAATCGGGTGTAAACAGAACGAATGCTGGGCTATAATATTATTTTTAATTAATGTTTTACTTTGTAAAAATAATGTTTTATGTTAAAACCAAAATATATAAACCTAGATTTACAAGAATTAGCAGTAGACACTGAAGTTGTCCTTTACAAACAATCGTCATAAGTAAAAAATTAATTAAAAATGGATAGATTTTACCACAAAGTGACTGCCGAATCAATTAATGAAATTATAATATTATTATAATTCATAAGACACGATGTCAAAGAAGATACAAGAAAAATAAACGGAAATCCTTGTCTATCCACTGTCCTCAAAGAAAATGGTGAAATGTTAGTTGGTGTAGTCAAGAACTTGAGAGCACACTAGCTGTAAAAATAATAAGAAAATTTCCATATGAAAATGGCATGTTACAATTCCATTTCCAGATCATTTAATATTCTCCTATCTTCTTTTAGCAATTCCAAGTGTCGAAAACAGTTTCTGTTCTTAAAATACCCTGCATTTTCTTGTAAATACTGTTGTTATTTTTACCCTTTTAAAAATGTCGCTTATGATAAAAGCGCCATTTTTAGATGTTATCTGGCAGGAAAATAAAATATCTAGAACATATGTTTTATTTAATAAATTTCTTTATGACTTTTTCAAAGAAATACAGTGATTTAGTGATTCAAGAACAAGGTTTCTAAATTGGTTCATATATCGCTCACTCCTTTCAAGAATGTCATAAACCAAAATACTTGATTTTTCAGGAGAACGTTTTTAAAGTTTAAGAATATAATACAATGTATTAAAAATAAGTATCAAGCCACTTATTGCACTTTTTACTGCACAACAGATGTTTTAGGTAAAACCTGAAGGGTTTTTCTCCATTTGAAAAATATTTAGAATATTTAAAAAAATAATTAAATAATACCTTTTCTTCAAAATGCAAAAACAACACTTTCTGCCCTGTAGCAAGTAAATATTGAGTTAAAAATATGCCTCTTTTGCTGGGATATAGTACATTTTCTCGGCATTTTGAATGCATTAACATGCACAGCTGAAAATTGTCAATTTTTGATTTATGACGTTCTTGAAAGGAGTGAGCGATATATAGAACTTCCAAGAATTTGAGTAGTGTGGTTGTCAATAATGGGTAGAATTGGTGAATGTTACACGTGTGTAAAGTGATCACTTAAACCAGCCTATGGCGGTCGTCAGCCGTCCTCTTCATCTTTGTTGAGATGTTAAAAAATAATATTCAATACGGACTCGCATATTCTGTGTTTGTCATAAATCGACTCAATAGTAAGGCCCGCTTCACATCGGGCGAGATTTCGGAATAAATTGTTTTATTATTTATGACGGGTAGACGTTTTGTTAATTTTCCAAAATAAATGTTTGAGCAATGTTTTGTGTGGAGTTTTGTCAGAGGAAGTCAATATTGGAATTAGCGATAGATGAATGTGGATCTTAAATATCTTTTCAAGGGAAATGTGAGTCTTCAGTGAATAATAAATTAGGTATATAATGGCGCGACATGAATACTTTATTCTGCTCATCTCGTGTAACTTTATATCGGGCGGGTATTAAGGCCATGGGGAGGTAGGGTAGGAGAAAAAAGCAAGGGGGGGGAAACATCTTCTTCTTCTTCTCATTCTTCTTGGTGTAGGTCTTGAGGTCTGTTTTTGACATGTTGTTGTCGGGCGGTTTTTCCATCAACCCCGAGCCTAATTAGTTTACTAATTAGAATCGTATAATAATCACTAGTAACCAAATCATTACTAGTAACCTAATCATTACTAGTAACCTTATTATTACTAGTAAACTAATCATGACTAGTAACCTAATCATTACTAGTAACCTTATTATTACTAGTAACCTAATCATTACTAGTAACCTAATCATCTAGTCCACCTCCGTAGTGTAATGGTCAGCGTGTTTGGCTACCGTGCTGGAGGTCCCAGGTTCGATTTCTAGGGAGGGGGAGAGAGTAAATATTAGTGATTTTACACTCTAATATTTATTTAATATAACTCTGGACTGGTCCCTGAAGCGCAGGAGTGATCACGTTACCTTCATGTTATTAACGATCAAGATAACATTTCGTGAATACGATGCAGTGTCCTATGCACCATCGGGTGCGGATAAGGGTAAGAAGAACCTAAAAAATATTCTTCTCCGTCTTATTTCTCATTAATCAGGGTTACGACCCTTGTGGAAGCTATGACTCTTCTCCAGTTATCCCTTGACTGCGCTGCACGTAGCGCTCCAACCGAGGTTCCTGCCTGCTTTTATATATGTATTTATTTAATTTTTTATCCAATCTTCATGTCAGGGTTTTTCCATAAATCGCATTGGACGGGAACAACTCAATTTTTATTTAATTGTACAATGTAGAATAAACACTTTTTTACTGTGCGTGCCATGTCAGAACCCACTAAAGTCGACGACACTTGAGAGCAATTGTCTTGTTCAGCTCTAAACAGCACCTCGATGGTTATGATCCCCGTTCAATGTCGTTTATTTCAGAGCTAGGATATGTATTTATCTTCTGCCTATATCTCGTCGTCCTTCTATGTTGCCTTTTATGACTAATCATGTATCGTGCAAAAGCTCGTTCTTCTCTTTTCTATGCACATGCCCAATATAGGAAACCTTTTGGATTTTAATTATAGTCTGCAACTGTTTTCCTATAAGTGTGTCTTTCTAATGTCAATATTTTTATTGCATATGCTAGCTTTAGAAAGCCATTTTGACTTTAAAATAATTCTGCGTCTTTTATCAGTAGTACTTATATTGATACTATTTATTAAATTCTTCTTCGTATATATTGCTATGGCAATATTTTTATTGAATATGCTCATTTTGTTATGAAGACGTTTGGACGTAAAAAAATACCGTGTCGTTTATCAGGATTTTTAAAATATTTTTTTATTATCTCAAAATATATTGCATACAAAAGTCAAATTTATAATATTCCCGATGAGTAATTTCCATTTCTTATTTTGGGGCATGGGATTAAGGTTAACAAGACTGATAGACTAACAAGAAAGTTAAACAAAGATAGAAAATTAAACAAAACTAACACAGGACAAATAAAACAAAAAATGGCCGAAGTAAATAATCATATAAAAAAACACAAAGTTAGAAAACCATGTTGGTTAAAAGTATTTTTTATATTTTTTCCACTATGTTGAGATTTCAATATTTTTTATTGAAAATGCTCGCTTTAGCCATAAAGCCGTTTTGACGTAAAAATAATACCCTATCATAAATCAGTGATGCCTTTTTGAAGGTTCTATTTGCATGCACGTTGAAGCTCGTCGAACATGACTGCTCCCGCGTTTTATTTTTCGGTTTTGTAACAGCATCGGAGTTGGCTTCGACAAGAGACCGCCGCAAACCTGTTCCGGATCTGCCTTTTTGACTGCATTACCCTTTTAGCAAAGCCTGCTAAAGCCACCCGCCAAACACGTACGAAATACAAACATTGACGTTTGTTACGTCGGGTGGTGCGATTCTCAAAACGTCACGTATAAATTATGAAAAATATGTTTGAAAATTTTTTTAATTTAATTTTTTTGTTAAACGTATATATATATATATATATATATATATATATATATATATATATATATATATATATATATATATATATATATATATATATATATATATATATATATATATATATATATATATATATATATATATATATATATATATATATATATATTCCTAAACATGCATATATACATTTATTTATAAATCCATAAAAATTGTTTACATGTTATTTTTTTGCAGAAACCTACCAAGCCAAGCCACCTTATGTGTCTTGTTCGTGGAATTCTTTATAGAAACGTGTTTTTTTTATTATTATTTTGATCTTTTATACTCAAATTAAAAGTAAGAAAAATAATAAAAGAGAAACCTTTTTTCTTCACCGTTTAAATTAATTGTTAATTGAAGAGGAAATATCTAGGAGATTAATCAAAGTTTGGTGGACTAGTTAACCTTTAAAGGCTGAAAATCAATTGCCTGGTCCTTAATTTTCTTTAAACCCAGGTAACATTAAACGTAATTGATTTTTTTCCTCAAAACTTTGTTTTTGTAATGAAGAAATAAGTTTTTCTTTGAAATAAATATGTGTTATTGAAAATAAAAAAAAATATTGAAAATTGAATTGAAATATTTTTCAATACATATTCAAAAAAAAACAATGTGCATGGGCGACACGCACATATTTGTAAGAAAACATATTTATTTCAAACGATTTGGCGGCACTTTAAACTTGGCTTTTTTAAAGACCTTATATGAGGCCTTATGTAGGAAAAGGTCAACACGTCTTACGGGTTACAGACGAGGGTTGTATAAAATTAGCGTGTTTGCTAGAACGACTTTCCTACGAATTTTGTTCGGCAAAGTTTTTGAGAGTGTCAATATTGAAGCGTACAGGGACTTTTTGGAGAATTCTGACATACTAATAAGACCATTTAAAAAAAAAGTAATCGCAAGTTTTAGGGTTCAGTCATGCTAATATCAACTGCTAATTAACGTTCTTAAATGACGTATACATATCACTCTGTCCAAATTGTATAAGTTCGATTTTATAACTTTGATGGTGAGTAATAGCAATTACTGCAGTTTTTTGTGAGGTGAAGGGATCTTGCATACCTTATGTCACTGCGAATATATGAGGTATATTATGACTTAAATTAAAAATAATTAAAAATTAACCGCTTGTATAAGACCACTAATTGAGTTCAATTTCATTTCAAAGGGACGAGTTTCGAAAACTGTGCAATGGTCTGATAATATTAAGAAAGCGGTAGGCCTACACTAGAAAAGAGTCGCGTCCAACAGAGAACTGTGGAAGTTCAAAAGGGAGACCTTTGTTCAACACTGGACATAAGAAGAAGGCTGAATTGAAACTGAAGTTTTTTAAACTACAGACATTTTCATTCATTGGTGATTAAAAAAACTAACGAGCAAAAATCATTCAAATATTTGTAGATATAATATTTAGAGAAAAGGGGGTTAAGGAGCGAGACTTAGTTTAATGGGAACATAGACAATAATGGTGATAAATTATGGAAAAAGCATATTATTAATTAATATTTAATCAGTATTTACATTTTAATGTGTTTCTATTTTGCATCAAATGGAGGCAAAGTTAATTCAAATGTAAATTTTATACATTTCTGAATAGCTCCCAAAGCTTGGCAAAGCAGAGGGAAAATCTAATTGGCGGTATTTTTTATTTGCTGTGGTTTGCAACGTATCCCAATCCTCAAAAATCCCCTGACATGGATCGACGTAAACGGAGGCACATGTTGGAACAGTAAAGTTTAACATTTTTGGAATCGGTAAACCAACTCGGCTGTAAACTACCCAGACAAAATACAGTTCACTAAAAAAAGTAGAAATTTAATTAATGAAAAAAGTACTCGTATGTATGCAGAATAAAACAATTCAAACTCTTATCCACACCCCGATGGTACATAGGGCACTGCATCATATAAACGCAGTGTTATCTTGATCGCTAAAACATGAAGAAAAGGTGATCAGTTCTCCGATTTAGTTACCAGTCCAGGGTGATATTGAATAAAAATTGGAGTTACAAAAAACACTTATATTTATTTACCCCCCCCTCCCCCCGGGAATCGAACCTGTGGTATAACGTCCGTCCGATTTAGACACGTTAAAAAAATATTCAGCGAAATACGTGTATGTATTTACAAAGTCGTAAAAGTAAGAACTTACATGATTTATCAGCAAAAAAAATAACGTAACACATGTTTTCATGCATTCCTCATCATTTTCAAACACCATATTTTTTTTTTTAATTGTAATATTTACCAAGCAAAACTAAAAGCAAAACACAAAGTGACTGCTGAATTAATTGATATTTTTTTCCAAAAACTAACTAGTTAACTAACCATCACTTCCCTTTTAGAACGCCACACAAATATGTCAATGCAATCTATGAATCTTCGCTTCCTTCACATTCACACATCTTCTCATGCATATACATATTTGCTCAAACTCCTGACCTGACCACTTTCAAGTAATTTTCAATATGTTGAAAGTGGTCAGGTCAGTATATTAATACTTGATCATGCCAAGTTTTCCTCGATCTTTCTATGCTTCTAATACTAAGTACATTCCTTATTCATTCCATTCAATGATCCTGATTTTATAAATTGGCATTATATTTTAACGATTTCATCAAGTAAAAACTGCACAGCCAACCTACCGTAAATACAAATATTACAAAAATATTTAAACAGAATAATAACTTGAATTTTATAAAATCTTTTTCAAAAGAGTTTAAAAAAAAAATTAAATAATGTAAAACAATGAATGAAAATAAACTCTCTGAGAAATAATGATTTCAGTCTGAGTATATAGTAGACGAAACCCAAATGAAATTAAAGTTTGGCGGCGAGACAAGTTAACTATGCACTGCGTACTTTGTACCTGTTTCGTTTATTTCAAATGTTTTAGAACTGCTGCTTTAGTTTTAAACTAGTTAGTGCTGAGGACGTAATGTCCTTTAATTTGGTTAGACCGAAACTTACAAATGTTACGTCAGCAGGCGGTTCTCAATCTTGGGTGCAGAAAATTTGTAAACAAGAAAAGTAGATAAAAACGAAGCAATTATACAATGATAATAATTCTGTTTGAAGAGTGTGGTGTGAATTTTAGCTTTTATTAAGGTTCTTCTAATTTTTAAACTTACATTTTATACATATTTTTTGTATATTAAAAGCAATGATAAGTTTGTGGTTTGGAAATAAAACACTTTCCTTATCATACAAAGTTTTTTTTTGTAATATCACTTTTATAAACACTTATTCGTGACTACCGGCTTCGGAAAATCAATACATCGTCAGATCAATGAAATAAAATTATTACGATTTGACATTCTTAAAAAGTATTTTTTTTTCATCCTTCTCTCTTTTCAAATTTTATTTTTGTACAAATGTCACATCGTAATAATTTTATTTTAGTGACACGAATAAGTTTTCATTAAAGTGGTATTATATCTTGTGTGTCTTGTCGGTGGAGTTCCTTTAACATACATTTTTTTATTGTTTTTATCAATTTTTACCAAATATACACACAAAAAAGAGAGAAAAATTTAAAATATAAACTATTTTACAATTTTCATAGAATAAACTCTTGATTTTTTACCCATTCCTTTATTTTGCCTTTATTCTGTATTTTATTTTGACCTCTAACCTCCGTCGGCAACAAATCAAAAATGTTTGGAACGATATAATGCAGTGTTAGACTTTCATAATTATCGTTAATTCTTGGTACTATCAAACCTTCGTTGTGGGGTAAATATTGTATCAATTTAAAATAACTTGAATAAACAATAAACAAACACATGAAATAATAATTACTTCTGCACGATTTCCTTCATAAATAAACATTATCCGTAGAATCGTTGCAGTTCTAATGGAATTGTCTTATAATCTAGAAACTTTAAGGGGAGCGATTGCAATCTCAGTGTTCGAACGTGCTTAACCCTTATTCAACCAGTTTATAGGAAGCGGGAATGATAGAACTCTTAGATATTATTAAGTTTTAATAAAAAAACTTAATCGATTACGTGTTCTCTATGAAAGAAGTATAAAAAAAACCATGAATCATTTGTGCTGAAACACACGTTATATTTCTGATGAACTTTTTTTTATTTTTGAAAACCTTTTTTTAAAAAAGCTACTAAATTGATGATAATTGCATAAGAAAAATAACAGTTTAAAAAAAACATAACAGAGTTCAAAAAGGAGAGGGAAGAGGATATAAATATTTATATCTGTAGAAAAAAAAAAATATATTTATATATATATATATATATATATATATATATATATATATATATATATACATATATATATATATATATATATATATATATAAATATATATATATATATATATATATATATATATAAATATATATATATATATATGTATATATATATATACATATATACATATTGTATATATATATATATATATATATATATATATATATATATATATATATATATATATATATATATAATTACATTCCCTTACCAAAAACTTTTTTGGTAAGGGAATGTAATTCAGTATTTTAATGTTTTAGAATTTAATACGCTCTGATGATGACAAGGTTCTTTTTGAAACTGGTAGGTTAAGTGAACTAATAATAAAAAGTGGCTAAAACACAGTTGTTTAATTTTATAAAGTTTATAAAATATGCCACAAAGTATCTGCGAAGAACATTCAAGAAATAAGTGATATTCTCCTAATTTAAATATAATCATTTATTTAAGTTAACTTATAAAATATTATTAATGAACACTCTTCAACGCAAAAATGTAGTTACACTTTTTCAATTTTTAATCTATAAAAGCTTAAAAAAAAAACTGTAGAAATAACCTTGTTTTGACACTCTTCTTCGATCTGTCATCGTGCTTTCAATTTTTTTTAGCTTTAAATAAATGTATCGTGTGTGTTTGACATTTTCAGCTAGTAAAATGGCATATTTGCATTCAATTTTTGATCAAAAATTGAAAAATGTTAAATGATAAATTGTTTGCACAAATAAATCTGATGTTTTTTGAACGAACGGAAGGAGAAAGTGCAAAAATTATAGATTAATACGAAATTTATACTTATTGACGAATGAAATTTTGGTATTGGCTGCATATTCATTTATTTCAAGCACACGGATATAGAAAGACGGTAATTTACTTGATAAATGAGAGTTTAAACTGAATAAGTGTGAATATACACAGTGAAAATAGATATTTTTTTATACGCAATTTTCGCAATTAAATAAGATATTACTGAATTATTGAATACGGGAATATGTTTAAAACGCGTTCATATAAAATAAAATTTATGTTTTATCTTGTTCAAAATAAAAATGCAAACATTTTGTTAAAGATCCTAAATCTCTTAAAGAAATTCACCGATGATCATGAAATGATTGCTTTGAAAATTTGACACAACGTTGCATTTGAATACGCATCATATTATTACTGACTGGTGTTTTTATCTGTGATAGATAAAAAAACCAGTCACAAAAAATATAAAAATAAGTTTTTTCACTGCAATAGCAGCTATTGATAATGATAGCAACATATGAAAAACTTCTTGACAGATGTTCTCATCTAGCGATTTCAACGTTTTTGATCGCATTGCTGCTTCATAGATTGTTTAATACTTTGATTGGTTTACAGGTATTGTAAAATGAATCAAATTATCTTGTCTGCTTTCGATTTTCTTTCTTAATATTTCTAGATTGAGCTACAGCAACGCGTGGCCGGGTCCAGCTAGTTTAAAACCAGCAGTTGAAGAAAACCCCTTGTGGTATTTACAGGTTAATACATTTTCTGTAAGCCCGTTCTTCTGCAGATAATGTCTCCATATTGTCTCTATTCCCGTTTCGAGAGAAATCTGCTAATGACTCGACACTCTAGCCACCCTTAAGCTATAATAAGTATATCCACTCACACTATTATATTCCACCCTCAACTTCTACCCTCTTATCTGTAGTCAAGCGCGCTAAAAGAAAAATAATTACGACAGTCACTTTCGTCTACTACTATTACCATCACGCCGTTTCCATAAAGGAGTAGGCAGAAAGGATGGAACGCCACACTCTTCTGTCCTGATATCCACTCCTCGCTTCCTTCACATCCATACATCTAGTTATACATGCCCTCCGATTATGCAGACTTTTGACACCACCACATTTTAGATTCTGATTAATCTGATCGTGCCAAGTCTTTTTCGGTCGTCCTCGTTCTGTTTTTTTGCTCACATTCGCCGCATATATTTTTTTAGTCACTCTCCCGTTATCTATTCGCTCCACATGTCCATACCACCGTAAAAAACTTTTTTCTAATCTCTTTAATTATTCCTTGTTCAGCCTTACATTTCTTTCATATATTTTCGTTTTTAATTCTGTCATACGACTTCAATTAACTTTGTGGAGTAACACGATGAATTAAATAGACAGCAATAAGGTCGTTAATGTACATTCTGTACAATAACTTTTGATGAAATAGATAAATCTCAACATAGATGAAGAAAAGTATGAGAAACTCGGCATTTATAAGACTTATGACCGTCATTGGCTTGTTTTAGTGATTTTATTTACAGACGTGTAACATTTACCATTCCTACTCATGATTGACAACCACACTTCTCATTTTTCAGAACCCCTAGATATATTGATTAATCTCGTGACCCAGTATATGTGAGTTTAAAATCATCTTTATTGGAATGAGGAAAGCTTCTATTAAGCTTTTCTCTTTTTATCTATATGCAAGGCTCAAATCCTGGAATATATTCCAGGACCCTCCCGAAACATGATTTTTAATTATTTATGTAGCTCATATTATGACCAGTTATTGTATTTATAAAATGTGTTATAAAAAGTGTTGTTAAGAGTAATTTTTAAAATTAGTATTTATATTTATTGTCCGCCTCTGTAGTGTAATGGTCAGCACGCTCGGCTACCGTTCTGGAGGTCCCGGGTTCGAGGTTATTTTATTCCCAAGGGGGGTAAAATAAATATAAGTGATTTTTTCACTCTAATATTTATTCAATATTATTACCCTGGACTGGGTACCTGAAGCGGAGGGCTGATCACCTTTCCTTCATGTGTAAACGATCAAGGTAACACTGCGTTTATATGACGCAGTGCCCTATGCATCATTGGGGTGCGGATAAGGGTTTTATATATTTATATTTATTGATTCGGCATTAACTTTGTGGAATCACTTGATTATTTTATTAAAATTAAACACTTGAACATACCACTTTAATGAGTATTATTTATATTCACAACTAGTTTCGAAAACGACAGATGTTTTCATTTTCTGGTACAAATTTTTGATTTAGTTTTAATTTGTAACAAAAGATGAAAACATCTGTCGTTTTCGAAACTAGTCGTAAATATAAAAAAAAACTCATTAAAGTGGTATATTCAAGTGTTTAATTTTAATAAATTAATATTTATATGTAATGCGATCTCTCAGAAGAATGTGTGACAAAACGATGTATGATAGATGTGCGAATAGTGAAATAAAGAAGGAATGCAAAGCTGAGATAAGCATTATCGATAAAATTAAGAAAGGTGTGTTGAGATGGTTTGGACATGTAGAACGAATGAGTGAGGAAAGAACGGTATAACAAATTTATGAGGGGAATGTTAGTGGGAAAAGAAGCAGCGGAAGACCGAAAAAAACATGGCACGATCAGGTATGCCAAATACTTGAATCGGCGGGTATGTATGAGGAGATGCATGAACGTGGAAGAGGCGAAGAATGTTTGCAAGGGCAGAGTGATGTGAGTATTCTCTCTGCCTACCCCTGCGGGGAAGCGGCGTGATGGTTAGTTAGTTAGTAAGTAAGTTATAATTTAATTTAATTTTGATAATTTAAAAACATAAATTTCCACAAAGTGACTGCCTTTGGAATTTTTGCTAGAACAGCATAAAAGGTGTTTCTAAGGTTTGTATAGGTAAATTTACAAAGTAAATAATGTTCGATTTAAATTTATAATTTATTGTTTTCACCAATTACTTTGATTGGGGGTCCTTTGATGGTGAACGCGGTGGTTCATTCGACCACATTATTTCGAGAAACAGATTTAAAACGAAGATGAAAGAAATTACCACCCAGAATTAAATTGTCTCTCAGATCGTCTTTGCTTTCATTCCCAGGTGGGTGAAAACTAATTAAAAGTAAATGTAAATACAGCGGAGGGCGGGGAAATCACGGTCACGGGGTAGTGTTGATCGCGAAAGTTATTAAAATTGCCGGGAAATGGCGATCACGAAAAGTTATCAAAAAGAATGCGTGATACAATATTTTTCAATCTATCTGCATGTCTGCTCGTAATAATAAGGCTGTGGAAATATCGCTCGCTTCGTTCATTTTACTACGTATGAAGTTGATTTTTCAAAACAGAATCCAATTCTCTACTAAATTTTGCGATTGAAAACAGTGAAGAGTAAATTATGGGGTGTGTGATGCATTCATAAAATCTACATTATTTGTATGATGAAATTATAAGTATGTACTCGTACGTATATTTGTATGTATTTTATATAGTTTTTCCCACAAGTGAAAATAGTGAAGAGTAAATTATGGGGTTTTGATGCATTTATAAAAATCACATTATTTGTGCGATAAAAAAACAAGTATGTACATAGTTTTTTCCACAAGTGAAAACAGTCCAGAGTTTATTATGGGATTTTGAATGAATTTGAGAGTAATTTAAAAAAAAACGGCGGTTTATATTTTTCCGATTTTATTTTATTTCACTAGTGACCGAATTTATTCCTTATGGACACCACCAGACTAGTCCAAAAATGTCGGTAGCGAAAACCGTTCACTGGTCAAATTAAATAAACGCGAAAAACGCTTTAAAATTGTTGTTTTACTGTATGAAATGGAGATCTACAAGCAAATGTTTAATAAAAAACTTACATGTGTGCACTTTTATTTTTAAATTAATTGTACTGTATTCAAAATGGAAAAACGATGAATTTCGTAAGTGTTATATGTTGTTTATTAAACGAAGTCGTGCTTATCCCATAAATTAAACATGGACAATTTTAGGATATTTAAAGTATCTCAATTTAAACAAAAATATTTTAAATAATGAAAATGTTGAATAATTAAATGAGGACATGAAAATAAAAATAAATATAAATGTATATATATAAATATATATATATATATATATATATATATATATATATATATATATATATATATATATATATATATATATATATATATATATATATATATATATATATATATATATATATATATATATATATATATATATGTATATATATATATATATATATATATATATATATATACATATATATATATATATATATATATATATATATATATATATATATATATATATATATATATATATATATATATATACATATATGTATATATATATATATATATATATATATATATATATATATATATATATATATATACATATAAATAACATGATTATTTCACGTCCCGGTGAAGTGACCGTCATCAACCCGTTCTACGCTTTTCATTTAAATATTAATTATACTTAATTTGCTTTGCCAATTTCAGCTGTTTTGGTTGTCAAAATTGCTTTAGTAAATATATAATCGATCTGCGATGAAATAAATCCATTATTTCGGATTCTTACTTGTATTCTAAATGTCTGCATGTAATCAACTATGATCATGGTACCTATGCATCCCCTTTAACTCCTTTCCTGATCCTTATATAATTGCTATTCTTGTTTTATTCGTTTACAATTTCATTCAAACATAATGTGTGAATTATTTTTACATTTTTAAAATCTCTTCAAAGATGTAGAAGAATATGAAAGTCTTTGTATTTATTTACAAAACTTTTTACCTGTCATAGGTTGGTGGAGTTAAGATACACTTTACGTGCGTGTAACATTCACCATTCAACCAATGATTGACAACCACACTTCTTAATTTGTTGGAACTCCTATATATACATATTCTAATTCTCTTGACTCTCTCTTAATTATTTTAATTCTCTTGACGCTTTTTTATTTACATGTATGCAATATCCTAACCGGATTATTTTACAAATTATGAGACGCCTTAAAACATGTTTTTCAATTGTTACGCAACTTATAATTTGAAAAGATTATTTGAATAAACTCCTTAGTGGATACACCCAGATTTTTTAACAAGGACCCCTCTCTATAATGTTGTTTATTGTAATTTTTTTTCAATTATAATTAAATTTATTTAAGGGCTTTTAAAAATTATTTTACTTTTGTATGTACAAGAATTATCCACCCTTCAATTTCAAACAGATTTATTCAATCAGATTTATATAAGGTTAAAATTTTTACCAGTTTCACATGTTTTTGATAAGTTGGGAGATATTGGATGTAGATATATAACTAAACTGATAAGACGTGCAGTGTCCAAGTTACATGAACTAGTTCTAGTGGGAATATGTTGCCCTTTCAAAAATATTCCACCCTCTCAGATTGCGCACAGGACTGATTGCTCTTAATTTTTTAAATATATATTTTTACTATTTATATTTGAAGCATTAACTTTGTGATTTCCAATATTATAATTAAGATGTAACTTTGTTTTAAAATCACTGTAAATATTTTATTATAACTTAATTATAATATCTGCCGGTTAGCTTCGAAACCGGTAGATATTATAATTAAGTTGTTATAAAATATATAAAGTGATTTAAAATATTTCATGTTACATTTTAATTATATATTTATATATATTTTTAACTATAAAAAACGCAAATCAAGTAAAAAAACACTTTCATTTTTGGTACTTTTATTCTTACCGGCTTCGAAAAATACCTTGTTTTTTTCAGGGATGGATACCTTCAATATGGAAAGTAATTATCCATTGCTGAAAAAGATACTATGTTTGTCAAAACAGACGAGACACGGTGCGTTCAAGTAAAATTGCAAATAATAAAAATGGTTAAACACAAAATTTGAGTTTTATTAATAATTCAGTTCGTAAAATATACGACAAAGTAGGTATCAATAAAAAAACTTTAAAAATACAGAAGCAATAAAGATATGTAGGGGTCAAATTTAAGACGCAAAGATTTTAATAATCGTTAGTAGACAACGTTGATGCTCCAAATCGATTTTTTTTATTTATATATCAATAATACATATTTTTTGGTTATTGTTCAAAAATTTATGATTTTTAAATAACTTTAAATGAAATCTTATCCGTCTATCTTTTTACTTCCTAAAAATAAAATATAAACAAGATTTTAACGAAGTGTTATACGTATGACGACAATTTAAAAGTTTCTAGAAAATAATAAAGTTTTAATTATATTGTTTAAGGATCTCGAGCATAGGGGCCAGAAGCAAGAAAGAGAGAGGGGATGAAGATACTTCTGGCTGTAGGAGCGAAGAGGAGAACAGATGAGGGAGGAGGCGGAGGAAGGGAGACAGCATGATACCTCTTCTTCTCTCTTTTCTCACTCTACTGCTTGACATCACTACGGCCAACGGTAAGGGACTCTAATCTGAAAAAATATATAATTTTTTTATGAATAAACGAAGTACATATGAACTTTTTGAATCTTAATAAAAAAGTATAAACTTTTAAGAAAAAAGGTATTGGTGTAGTTACAAATATTTTTTGATTGATTAATTTTATTTCTCTATATCCAGCTTCGGTTCACTGTGGCACAGTTTAATTAAATGGAAAAGAATGAAAAAATATCATGCGCACATTTGTAATGTTTGTGAGGATATAATATTTCAGTAGCTGCCAAGAAACATGCTATCCGCCATGAGTAATGTTTAGCATAGCGTGTGAAGCTATTACGTGACAGGTGACGTTGCTATTTCAATAAAAAAAACTGTTAAAAAAAAACATATTTTTTTGTCACATGTCACATGTCGCAGGTATTAAATTTTTAGAATCAATTAAAAAAAATAGTCATGTGATTGTCAATCACGGGTAGAATACTGAATGTTACACGAGTGTAAATTGATCACTTAACCAGCATATGACAGGTCTTAAGCCCTTTAAATACTCAGACTTCCATATACTTCTTCTCCATTAACGAGTATATTGTAATTTCAAAATAGAAAAGTGGAGAAACCCAGATTTGTGAACAAGTATTCGGACACACTTAAAATGTAGTAAAGAAGAAGAAATTCTGAAAACCTATTAATCCTGAAATAACGTATAAACTTGAAAACTCAAAAGTTTGACATCAATACTTATTTCGGTGACATGTTGCTTTTCTTTTAATGAATTCATTGGTAATTCTAGGAGTATTGAGTAATGAATATAAAACCAATCTGATGATGTCGGTAACGACAAAACCCGGTTGCTGGTAAAATAAATAAATGTAGAAAAAACTATATACTGAGTTGTTATTTTATTCTTTGATGAATAAAACTAAAAAAAGTTCACAACATCATTTAATTTGATTTATTTCGTTTGTTTCAGTAATAGCACCATCTGGAATATTCGTCGAGCCTACAGGATCACCTCCAAACACTAAAATACTTTCTACAAAATCTAATATAGCAAAACTTATTATACAAAATTCAGACGTTGAAACAAGACCACAAATTAACCAAGCTGGTATGCCAGCTTATAAGAAAATAAACAATATTGACAGCGAAGAAAGAGAAAAAGAAATAATATATCATCAAAGAGGTGCATATCAAGAATTAAATATATTAAGTGAAAGCCAAGAAGAAGTGAATGTAAAATCTAGTTTAAAAAGTGTAAAATTTATTGTAAATACAAATAATTATACAAATGTAGCAAGTTATCATAATAGAAAAATAAGAAGTGATAAAAGTGACGAATTAGAAATTACGGAAAATGCAAGAACTACTAGTAGAGTATCGATAAGAGACTTTGATCTAGATGTTTTAACCCAAGTGTATAATTTTAATCTAAGTGATACGTTGAATGTGAATGATTATCCCAAAAACAAATTAGAAGTTGAGAATTTCATGTTGTCTAAAAATGACACTTTGAAGTCTTTGGGTTCCGTCGATGTGATGGTACCTAGTTTGAAAGGAATGGAGTTAGGTCCCATTCGGAGTGATCAAAACTTTAGCAGATTAGCTGAAGGTAACAAAGTTGGGAGGAACAGGTCCAGTTCTCTGATGCTCGGAAGAACAGATGCTCCGATGTTGAATTACATTTTCGATACCCATTCAACTCTCAACAAACACCATCATAGAAATGACAGGTAAAACATTACAGTATTAAATTCATAAGTTAATAAAATGTATTTAAACTACTGCATGCATGTATTGGGTAGAGTTTCGATATCAATGTTTTTGTTTTAAAAATTTTCATTCAAGAAAAATAAGAAAAATATTGTAAAATGTAAACCTAATTGGAAAAGACTAAAACACTTAAAATATATACCACAAGTAGGGTCATATTTTTTTTAATTCACACAAAAAATACTTAAAGTTATAGTAAGTGTAAAGCCGTTCGAAAATTGCTAAAAAACCTTAAAATTGAAGCCTAGTAGGGTCATGTTTTCAAGTTTTTGTTTAATTTTTTCCATTTTTAATATCTGTTTTACTAAATAGATACTTAGTAGACTTAATAGATTTTTTCACTCAAAAAATACATTAAATTATAGAAAAATGCTAATTTGCTCGGGAAAGGCCATAAAAAAATTCAAGCCAAAGCAAGTTTATATTTTTGTTGTTTTCCTTTCTTTAATTTTTCACCAACAAAACGCATAAAATTAATGTTAAATGTGAACTAACTCGGAAATGGACATTATTAAAAAAAAAATCTAAGTAGGGCCATGTTTATATTTTTTTTCTCGATTTTTTTCTTACGATATACGTTAAATTACAGTTAAGTGTAATCTCATCCAAAAAAGGCCATAAAACACGGATCAAGATAACATTATTTCTATATGATGCAGTGCCCTATGCACCATTGAGTGAGAATAAGTTTTAGAGAATTCAGTGTCACATGGATGTAAGGTAATAAAAAAATAAGGCAACCATTTGTCCCCAAATGTTATTGATATTTCGCTTTCAGAAATTTTTGAGAATTTTTGAATGTCATGAAAACTGAATTAAAATATAAGCAAACATATCACCATGTCTGAATATTTTTTATTTGAAAGTTACTGAAAGTTTTTTTTTATGGAAATGTCACAAAACGATTTTGGAAAAATATAGGCTAATCGATACACTTCGCACCAAATTTAAAATTACGTCTATTTTTAGTTTCTCACCATCAAAAACCTTGAATCAAGTTAAATTAAACGTACATATTTCATTCAATAATATTAAACAAATACCAATTTAGAGGGACAGTAATGGTATAATCTACATACAAATGACCTTATTCATTGGAGAAATTGTTTAATCTATTTGTAAATAGAAGGGTCTTCTCTAAGGGTTACAATTGGCTGCTAGGAGAGGAAACCATTGGATAATTTGGCCTAGTGGTCGTAATAGATGATGAGAGAATGGTTAAACGTTTTTTGAACATAAAAACTTGGGTCATATCTATGAAGACTCCATACTTAATACGAGAGTGTGAAGAAAATATTAAAAGTGTCATTAAAATATAAAGTTTTTTCCTTCAAGCAATTTTCTATTCCTTTCTATTTTTCTTTAGAGTATTGATAATAATAATTACTACAACATCATAACAATACTACACTTCACCGCCATATCAATATTACATTCTACCAACTACACAAATGTTTATCGAATGCGATTTTGGTCAACCTGAGGACCAACATGTTTTTCTTTGTTTGTATTTTCATTTATATATATATATATATATATATATATATATATATATATATATATATATATATATATATAATATATATATATATATATTTATTTATATATTTATATATTTATATATATATATATATATATATATATATATATATATATATATATATATATATATATATATATATATATATATATATATACATATGATTATAAAGTGAACATACTGCTGCTGAAACATTTCGGGGAGATAAACAATAGGGGATGTTTAATACAATCTTGTTTTGTCCAGGAATCAAGACTTCGAATCTGCCCCTTGAACCTGTTACATTAATTGAGTCATAAAACAGAGTTTACAGTTAAAGCGAACAGGTCGAAACCTAGTTAAGTCAAAAGATACAACCTTGTGCTGTAATTAAATTCATAAACTCAATGTGTTTGCGATTGTGAATTCAGATGAAGTATTTTGGAAACGAACCGGAAGCGGACGTGAATTAGACTCCAATACATCCGAAATTCCCAACTTCCCGTTATAAAAAGGTGTACTCAATATTGAGTAAAGTTGATTGATGTGTAAGGAAATCCTTTTCCACTTCACTGCTTTATACTTGATAGAAAATATATCCTTTTGATTGATTTTGGGATGAATTTTGAGGAAAATTCCTGTTCGAATCGCAAATTTGTAACGATAAAAGGTTAAAAGATTTTATAATTTATAAACACCCGCGTATTCAATACAATATTGTGTAAAATTTTAAAGTAGTCGGTGAATTGTTTTAGGAGATTTAAGATTTTGAATTATCAAGCATTTAATTTTAATTTATATAGGTATTTAAATAAATTTCATTAATTGATTCGGCAGTCACTTTGTGGTAATGTCAATCGATTTTTAATTTGAATTTTACTTGGTGAATACCACCATTTCTTTAAATCTTCAATAACTCAAGAAAACAACTTATAAATTTAGACTTGGCTTCACATACGGTGTTTTAAAATGATGCGAAATACATAGAAATACTTTTATAGTTAATTAGTTAAAGTTATAGTTAGTTAGTTAAGTTATTTTTTTAATTAATTTATTTTTTTAAATTATTTTTTTGACATCTCATCAAAGATGAAGAAGAATATGGAAGTCTGGGCGTTTACGGGGCTGACGACCGTCATAGGCTGGTTTAAGTGATCAATTTACAGACGTGTAACATTCACCAATTCTACCCATTATTGACAACCACACTACTCAAATTCTTGGAAGTTCTATATATATGAACCAATTTAGAAACCTTGTTTTTGAATAACTAGAACTTCACTAGAGACATCTATTGGTGAGATGTAAAGAAGCTTTTTACTAAGCAGAAACTCTTATATTATGCCCAGACTTCCATATTCTTCTTCATCTTTGATGAGATGTCAAAAAAATAATATGAAAATAACTCCTGTAATTGGAGATAATCCAGATTTTGTGAAGTATTTGGACATACTCAAAATGTTGTAAATAAACCAAGTTCATATCAAATTGAAAATTACATTATTAATACTCTTCTTGTCATTCATAATTTACTTTGTGTAATACCAATTTTATAAACACTTATTCGTGACTACCGGTTTCGGAAAATCGTTCCATCATCAGGTCATTAAAATAAAATTATTACTATTTGACATTTATAAAAGTGGTATTACACAAAGTGATAAGGAGTGTTATATTACCATACCACAATATTATCGATGATTTTAAATACAAAATATATGTCTTTATTATCTTCGTTTAGTGTGATTTTTCAGTGAATTATTGAAAATTCGTAAGTAATTAAGAGATAAGTTATTCTTATGGTACACTCACTATCAGGTAACGTGTTTAAAGTTTTTGGAGTGGTTAATGAATATAAAATTCTTCCAGTCTTCGTTAGAAATCTTTTGAATATATACACTACTTTCTAAATAATGTAGCTTTAAAATCTTATATAATGTAGCCTACTAGGCCAATGTTTGGTAAACTGATCAGTATCAGAGACATATCACCAGTAAAACTATTTAGGTTTGTATAAAGAAGAACATTATTCAAACTCATCAAATATATAAATATATATATATATATATATATATATATATATATATATATATATATATATATATATATATATATATATATATATATATATATATATATATATATATATATATATATATATATATATATATATATATATATATATATATATATATATATATATATATATATATATATATATATATATATATATATATATATATATATATATATATATATATATATATATATATATATATATATATATATATATATTTATATATTTATATGTATATATAATAAATTCAAATATTAATAGTTGATTCAAATCCATCTTACCTTTATTTGCACCTAATGTCGCAGAAGATACTGCTTTGTATCAACGCAGTGTTATCTTGATCGCTTATGATTTTAAAATTTATGATTGTTGAATATCATTAATATTTATTAAGAATCGAGCCCAGGGATCCAGTATGGTAGAAATATACTCTATACCATGGAGGAGTACAAATCCATTTAGACCACTTAAACTTGACAATGCACTTAACCTGTTGTGTTTCAACAACCGAGTTGCACTTAACATCATTATCAAACACCGTACGCGAAACTTTACTTAAATTTGACAGTTGTGTGCTTGGGACGTTGAAGAATAATATATGCTTGATGTACAAAATTTCAAATAATTTAATCTATTGATTCGGCAATCACATTGTTGTAATATTTATTCGTTTTAATTATATATAATGTTCAAGTGACATATAGCTGCGGCTTATGCATCACCACTTATCATGGAAATAACATACGGAGTTTGAAAATAATGCGAAATGCATCAAAATATGTGTCACAATATATTTTAAGAAGTGTTATTAACTGAGTAAAACTTAAATTAAAAATAAGGAATAACGTTTTTCGCAGATCCTTTGTGGCACATTTTATAAACTTTAAATAAAGCAACTTTGTTTTAACCACTTTTTATTAGTACACTTTTTCCAACCGATTTTGACAAGAACCTTGTCATCCTTATCAAAAAAAGTGTTTTAAACTAAGTTGTTTTTTTATGAACATAATTAAATCAATCTTGAATAAATGTTTTTTTTTTCATAAATTTATTTGTCAGTCACTTGAAATATCTCTCCATTTTTAATTTCTATATCTTACTAAGTATGCACTATTATTTCTTAAAATCTAAAATTTATTATATATTTAATACTGATATTGAATGCATTGTGACATGTGACAATATATTTTTTTTTAATGTGATATTCACCGAGTGAACATAAAATAGAAAATTTTTCAACCTCATTTTATAAAGATTTTTTTTTCATGTTGATAAGACTAATTATTTTCTTTATTAGGTTTGGAGGACCAAGATTTGAGACTCAAGGATCAACAATAGCAGTTGACACGGAGGAAAATGCGAATTTAGACTGCAAGGTCGCTTCTTTACAAGATAAACTGGTGAGTCAAATAAATTTCAGTTTATAAGGGCTAATAAAATTACCACCTCTAATAAATCCTTGAACCAGCTACCGCATCAAATGAGGGTAGAAACTTACCCTTTGTGTTGATGAGGAGATAGTGCTTAACTTAAAATTCAATTCGATTAGTGAGAATTTAGAAGTTCAAGAATAAGTGGTAGGAGAGTGATATAAACGTACGCAAAAGTTGGTAAATAGGACCGCCGGGATGTGAAAATGAGCTTTTCAATTTTGATCCACATGGAAAGCTCTATTTTATGTTAATTCAAAATAAACTTTTGTAAATTGAATCCGTCCGCCTCCGTAGTGTAATGGTCAGCATGCTCGGCTACCGTTCTGGAAGTCCCGGGTTCGATTTCCTGGGGAGGGTCAAATAAACAGAAGTGATTTTTTCACTATAATATTTATTCAATATTACCCTGGACTGGTACCTGAAGCGGAGGGCTGATCACCCTTTCTTCGTGTGTTAACGATCAACATAACACTGCGTTTATATGATGCAGTGCCCTATGCACCATTGGGGTGCGGATAAGGGTTTGAATGAATAAAAATTTATGTATCTTTCATCAGTGTCATAGTCTCTTCTAAACTGATCGTTATATTACATTTAAAATAATGTTACCAAAATAAATAAATAAAAAAGTAACTAAAGTAAGTAAAAACCGTAAAGCTTCTTGTGAATTTTCTATTGTAATCCGTGTTGATTTAATCGTATTTTCAATAAAATCATTATTTAATACTTTTTCTGCTTGGCCATCGTAGATGCTTTAATTCTCCCTAATTATAAGATATTCACATGATTGTTTTTTTCAACTATGTATTTTTTAAAACATTTTATTTACGCATAGTTTCTTCCATAAATAATGCATTCGAAAATTAATTACTTTTTATAAGAGGATAAAAAAAGTTTGGGCAACCTAGGATTTTCGACCTGCCTTTGGCTGATTTAAGCAATTCCTCATAGCACGTTCGTTTTCCATAAAGCAATTATTTTTCGATAGATGCAAATATGTTACAAACGCACTCGTATCTTAATTACAAATTACAAAAAGCGTTACCATCTGTTGATGACATAGATTTCAATTCTTCTGAACCATTTTACATTTTAGAAAGAGCCTGAAACAATACTCCAATTTATACACTTTTACTTATTTAACCAGTTGATTATAAACAAAATTAAATAATATTTATAAATATGTTTAATTTTTTTATTTATATATATATATATATATATTAAATATAAGAATCAGACACTGATTTGAGTCTACTTAGTTAATCAAAATTGACTCAAATCAGTGTTTGATTTTAATATTTTAAATATAAAGATTCCTACAAATTAAATACCAAATCAATATAAGTATAATTTAATTTCATCCAAAACCAGATTTTAATCCTACATACGATATATCTTCACATATTTTCCTTACGATGAAAATCCATAAACCTTATTTATGATTTTAAAATCGAGAAAACAAATATTTCTATTTAAATATAATGAACGGTACTTACTTAAGGCTCGTTAAGGCGAATTAAGATGGTCAGATAGCAAAGCAAAGTAGCCTAAGTGTCATTTTGTAAAAATTGCGTTAGAGAAATCACTTTGTACGAATTAATTTGTACGAATTTTGTGCTTAATTTGTACGAATTTATCTTGAAATAATCTTATACAAGAGGTATTTCACTTGCGTTTTTATGTCAAGGCACTCATGGTGATTAACATTTACAAACGAACCCTGATTATGCAAAGAAAGTTTTTTAATCAACAAAATGTACTAAGCATTAAAAAAACTGTAGGAAAGCTAAGTTTTAGCTTTTAAAAGGTACTGAAATTATAGAACGGGGTTGTAATTAACATATTTTAATTTTAATCCACCGTCATAGAGGGTAGATTAAAAAAAATAACAAAATAATCCTTCCGATTGAGGTCATAAAAATAAAAGTATTCACAAAGTAAAGAATTTATATATTCAATATTAAAATCAAACACTGAGTTTTAGAGTCTACTTAATTTATTTATTTGACTCTCAAATGAAGAAATGCAATTTAATAGACTCTAAAAATCAATGTGTGATTTTAATATTTTAAATGGAGTCCTACAAGTTAAACGCCAAATCTATAATACAATAAAACAAATTAAAAATTTGTTGGCTTAAGATAATGGTATACTAAGAACCATGAAATATGACGAGTTTTGAGAATTTCAGATGTTCTCATTGACAAATGAAAACACAAACTGTTTTTTCAACTGTTGGTGAGAAAATCCGAGATTCTAGATATTTAAAAAGCTAGACATTTGTATTTGAATAATCTCAAAAGTATTTTACAAGTATTTTATTTCTTTACTTAAATCGCCATGTTATTTATTCCACAAAGTTACTGCTAAATCAACCTTTTCCTCTTCTTTCTGACTTCATCTCAACAAATCGTCTTTGTAGATTATAAAGGTCACCTCTCCTCATCCTCTTCGTGGTCCTTCTATGATATACAACGTCACCTAGGTCATGTCTTCCAAGTATGTTATTTTTTTGTAGCATCTATGATTTTTTGGTCTTCCTCTAGACGTCTTTCTAGAAAGATCCATGGCGATTGCATGGTTGACAATATGACCGGGTTTTCTGTATCCTTGAGAAATCCAGATATATAAAATCACCAAACATTATGTTTATATTTTCTTGAGTAAACGAAAGCATGATCTTCAAATATATCTGATCTCATTACATTATATGTAACATTTTGAGTGTGTCCAAATACTTGTTCACAAAATCTGGATTATCTCCATTACAGGAGTTATTTTCATATTATTTTTTGACATCTCATCAAAGATGAAGAAGAATATGGAAGTCTGGGCATTTACGGGGCTTACGACCCCGGGTATTTTCTGGCGTTTCTCATGTGTGTGATTATAATTCGGGATTCGGATCTCACATACTAATATAAGAGCTTCTGCTTACTAAAAAGCTTCTTTATATCTCACCAATAGATGTCTCTAGTGAAGTTTTAGTGATTCATGAACAAGGTTTCTAAATTGGTTCATATATATAGAACTTCCAAGAATTTGAGTAGTGTGGTTGTCAATAATGGGTAGAATTGGTGAATGTTACACGTGTGTAAAGTGATCACTCAAACCAGCCTATGACGGTCGTAAGCCCCGTAAATGCCCAGACTTCCATATTCTTCTTCATCTTTGATGAGATGTCAAAAAATAACATTATATGTAATTGCTGTGGTTATTTTTTTCTTAAAAGCAGTTGAATCTTTTTATTTCCTCTAGAATATCACAATGGAATATGTCAAACATTTATTTAGAGTCATCATTCTCATTTTTAAGTAAAAAATATATCTTTTATCTTTAAAACTAGCCGTGATCATAAATTTATCGTTCGACACGTAAAAAAACATAATTTGTGGAGAGTGGATAATTTTGGCTTACCAGTGTAATGACCAAAACTTTAAAAAAACTTTGGCCTGGGCTAGAGATAACTTTTAACTAATGTGATAATTTCTTCAACGTGGTTTTCGCAGTTCATAGTTTAAATGGCATTAGAACTGATCTAAGATATATGTATATAGAGCAAACTTTGCAGGGTAATTATTCAAGTTTTATACAGGGTGTAACAAAATTAGAACTAACGGCCAGTTTATTAATTTGACTTTAAAATAAAATACATGTTAAGAATACAGACTTGTCTTTAAATAAAAATGTTTTTTAAAATACCATAAACCGAACAATGCAGTATTTTCAATAAATATTAAATCTATGGCAATTTTATAAGACTGATTATAAATTTGAAAAAATAATTCAATATGTGAAGTATTTTCTCCCGAGAACAATGAAGCAATAAACAGACAATAACGAAAAAGGTGCATAAAATTGTCAACATTGGTTACAACAAGTTTTGGTGCATTGAGATTATGAGGAAATTCGTTTAGTATTAAGTGAGATTTAAGGCTAATGCGCTGATAAAAATAAAGCTTTTTGGTTGAGCGCGAAATGGAGATACATGGTTACATTTTCCTGATACTCACATATTTAATAATAAAACATATGCATATTTTCACAGAATAAAAATTATGTTAATTGCAATTTTTGACAGTCAAACAACTTTACTCTTTAAAATCCTTACTTTCGCATTACAAAATAACTCTCACATATTACAAAAAGACGTCTGCAAGCAAAGCACACATCGCTCACTCCTTTCAAGAACGTCATAAATCAAAAATCGACAATTTTCAGTTGTGCATGTTTTTGGAATGCCCAGAAAATGTATTATATCCCGGCGAAAGCGGCATATTTTTAACTTAATATTTACCCGCTAAAAAGACATCTGCAAGCAAAGCACACATCGCTCACTCCTTTCAAGAACGTCATAAATCAAAAATCGAAAATTTTCAGTTGTGCACGTTTTTGGAATGCCCAGAAAATGTATTATATCCCGGCAAAAGCCGCATATTTTTAACTTAATATTTACCCGCTACAGAGCAGAAAGTGTTGTTTTTGCATTTTGATGAAAAGGTGTTGTTTAATTATTTTTTTTAAGATATTTTACATTTTTCAAATGGAGAAAAAACCTTTAGGTTTTACCTAAAAATATGTGTTGCACAGTATAAAGTTCAAAAAGTGGCTTGATATTTATTTTTAATACATTGTGTTATATTTTTAAACTTTAAAAACGCTCTCCTAAAAAATCAAGTTTTTTGATTTATGACGTCCTTGAAAGGAATGAGCGACATATCACAATTATAACACTTTATGGAAACGTACATAAAACCTCACGACCTAGAACAAGTCTACACATACCACTAATAGTGAAAAGATCTAGGAATATTATGCAACAAACTTGTTCTATCCGCTTTTACTATTCATAAAGTCATTAAACAATGAAGATAAGTTTTTACTAATTAACTAACTAACCATCACGCCGCTTCCCCGCAGGGGTGGGCAGAGAGAATAGAACGCCACATCACTCTGTCTTTGCAAACATTTTTCGCCTCTTCCACGTTCATGCATCTCCTCATACATACCCGCCGATTGTTACGACTCCTAACCTTACCTCTTTCAAGTATTTGGCATACATGATCGTGCCTCTGCTCTTTTTTCCACTAACATTCGCCTCATATTTTTTTTTACCGTTCTTTCCTCACTCATTCGTTCTACATGGCCAAACCATCTCAACACACCTTTCTTAATTTTATCGATAATGCTTATCTCAGCTTTGCATTCCTTCCCTATTTCACTATTCGCACATCTATCATACATCGTTTTGTCGCACATTCTTCTGAGAGATCGCATTTCAACTGCATTCAGTTTACTTTCATCCTTCTTTTGCCAACTCCATGTTTCACTTCCAAACATTTGAGTTGGAACCAGGACTCCGTTGTGCACTGCCAGTTTAGCTTCCGCTGATAGGTTTTTATTTGCTATAACTGACTGAAAAGTTTTTATTTGCTATAACTAACTGATAAGTTTTTACTTGACATATAATTTAATAAATAAGTATTTTAAAATGTACCTTTGGCGCAGAAAGACTCTGTGATGATGTATTATTGTTAATTGTTATTATGTGCATGATTAAAAAATATATAATTAGATATAAACATAAATATCGCTCACTCCTTTCAACAACGTTATATAAAAAAAAACGTCAATTTTCAGTTGTGCGTGTTTTCGGAATGCCCAAAAAATGCACTACACCCCAATAAAAGCGGCATATTTTTAACTTAATATTTACCCGCTACAGGGCAAAAAGTATTATTTTTGCATTTTGAAGAAAAGGTATTATGGAATTCTTTTTTTGAATACACTTAATATTTTTCAAATGGAGAAGAAACAAACAAGTTTTAACTAAAAATATCTGTTGCACAGTAAAAAGTTCAATAAGTGGCTTGATATATATTTTTAATACATTGTATTATATTTTTAAACTTTAAAAACGATCTCCTGAAAAATCTTTTTTTTTATATATGACGTCGTTGAAAGGAGTGAGCGATATATAAATGTCATCATCTTTTGCTGAAAAAAAAATGGTTTCATTGCATTCATTGCATATGCTTTCGTAGTAAAATGGTAAGAGCATTCGGCTACTGTGCTAAAGGTTTCAGATTTTTAATTCATTTACCGATCAACAAAACAAAGAGTCTTGTAGTTTTTTTTAACCTTTTTTTTGACCAAAAAATGATGACCATCAAGAGGTGTTTTTGGAGACACCCTGTACGATCGCTTTAGCCAATATGTAACCATTCCGGTCTGAGAAGCCACTTTGATTAGATAGATATCACATTTTGGAGAATTTAAGTTCCCAATCCCATATCCACCCCGAAACTAAGTTCTGATCGCAATAAATACACCCCAAACGCTAAGGTCAGCTTTGTGTAACGGTCCCAGAATTTAAGTCCAACTTTAAAAGGCCTTGAAAGTGATACTGGTGACGGATTATATTGGTTTAGGAATACACGGGATGAATAATTACCAGTGACCCGAATAGTGTCAACGGATGTTTATCATTAAAAACAATATTTTAAACTTTGCTTTAAAATATTTATTACTTCAGCATTCACATTGTGGTAAGACATGATGAAATTGTAAAAGAAAAACAATTGTTTTGTACCACTTTTTTTTGTTGTTTATATTTAGACTTAAGGATAGAATCATAGTTTTTGCAAACTAGTCGTTCTAATAAAATAAACTCAAGTGGTAAAAAACCAGTATTTTTCTTTTACAATTTGCTTTAAAACGTGAAAGACACATTAAGGCCGGTTTTTCTTTCTGCTCAATCGTATTTTACTATTACTCAAAAAAAGAAATGGCGTTGCATTTGTTTACCTTGCTTATTATGCACAAGGTTGATAGATCATTTAGTGCATTTATATTTTTCTAGCAAAATTTTAATTTTGTTTCAATCTGTGTTATGTCAAAATGCGATCTCTAAAACGAATGTGCCGCAAAACGATTTATGAAAGATGAAATAATGGAATAGTACAAGACTGAGCATAATTGTAAAGCAATCTAGATGTATTTTTTAAAAGGTGTATTGAAATGAATGGTTTGGACATTTGGAACGGTTAAGTGAGAAAAGAACTGTAAAAAAATATGAGACGAATGTAATTGGAAGTAATGTAATTGGAGCGAGGGAAGACTGAGAAGAATTGGCATGATCAAATATGTCAAATACTTGAAAGCGGTTGGTTTGAGAGTCAGAATAATCGAAGGGTTCGTGAGAAGAGATGCATGAATGTAGAAGAAGCGAATAACATTTGAGAAAAAGACAAATTGGTATGGCGTTTTATTCTTTCTGCCTACTCTTTAACTAACTGAAAAAAGTGAAACACGTGTAATTTTTTTATGTATTTAGATTCATTAGAATATAAAAAAAAAACAAATTGAACATACAAAGAGTGAAGGTTTACACTAGTACAGTAAAACCTGGAAATAACGGATCTCTATTTTACGAACTACGGATAAAACGGATAAAAATCCGATCAAATGTAGAAAATAAATATAAAATCGTTCTGTAAATATAATACATGCTTAAATTCAAGCGTCGCCACGTCATACCAACGGCTTCTACGTAAAGTACTCTATCTGCAAATCTGTAACTTTACAGGAGAGAGCTTAGAAGATTTTTTCAACGTATTTTATTTTATTAATTAACGGTTTTATCTGAAATTCTAAACTTGTATTATACATTATAAAACACGATAGCATAATGCATTAATCGTTTTAAAACTTTATGCTTTATCAAAATTAAGTAGTTAGCGTTGTAGTTCAGTTCATTTCGAAAATTCGATGTAGATAGCGATTTATGCGCCTGAAAACTAGGCGTAATTTATTTTATATATATATTTTTTTTGTTTGTTTACATTAGTAGATAACGGTCAGTTGATAACATACACCAAATATCTCAAAATTAACAAAAATGTAGTTAGAGCGGCTTACGTAGGGCACGTCGATACGCCTAGCACATGATTTGAGACATATAGTAATGTCGTCCTGTTCGTAGACTGCACCTAGCCGGAGCAATAACAACACTGCCAAAAATGGAGTAATCAGTAGTCTGATCACATCTCGACTATCTAGTAACATTTATTGACTATTCGTCAGATGGCGATTTTCAACTTTATTATACGCATTGACGAATTTTAGAGAGCTGATTATAAAAAAAGCAAACAAAAGTGGAAAACAAACTTATGAGATTACAAATACAATGGTTCAAATAATGTTAAAAACGACTCACAGTAACACTTTACCGATTTTTAAAAAAGAAATTCATAATCATAATCAATCAAGGCGTCGATATCAAACAGCAACGTCACTTTACGACGAGTGTCCGAAGACAAAAAACGGAATTTGTTTTTGTTTCGTATTATTTATATATATCTCAATACAGTGCTTATATTTTTTGTCTGCCTCCGTGGTGTAATTTTTAGTGATTTTAGTTACCTTGATGGAGGTCCCAGGTTCAATCCCAGGGGGGGGGGGGTGAAAATAAATATATGTGTTTTTATTTCTGTGAGCCTGAGGGGCTCAATATTAGAAATATGTATCAAATTGTGGTAAAGTGAGTTCGAACCGAGAAACTCTGACTCAAAAGTCCGCGACACTAACTACGGGACTACAACCCGACACGTTTACCTAATATAACCTTGTCTGATCCTTGAAGTCTTAAGTTGTAATAATTATTAAATATTGCCTTGACTGGACCTTTAGGCGCAGGAGTTATCACCTTACCTTCTTGTAAGTAACGATCAAGATAAGACCTCGTCAATACGAGGTAGTGCCCTATGCACCATTGGGTGCGGATAAGAGTGAGAAGAGTGTTTTAGTTTTTTATATTACATATTTTAAACCTATATAACGGACTTATGTTTTTGCGACACTTCCTCCATATTTAGTCCGTTATATCGATGTTTCACTATACTAGTGTGTTGTAATGTGGTTGGGAGCGATCGAATCTAGCGAATATTCGGAAACTCCTAAACACTTGTATCAATCCCGCGGTTCGGTGGTCCGTAATGTATTTTGATAAGTTAAAATGCTAATTCCGCAATTAATATTCATCAAATCAAATTTATACAATGTTAAATGGCAAACGAGGTTGGGATTTAAACGGAGAAATTATTTTCCCTTAAAACAATGGGAGTTGTTAAACTTTACACGGCTACACTCAACGGTTTTCATTATTTACACTAAAATAATAAAACCAAAACACAGATTTTTCAGCCGACGAATATTTGATATTTTTCAACCAAAAATCGAAGTAAATGGTGCAAAGATCACCGGATCAAATCAATGGGGTGTTTGTATTGATTTAATTGTTAGTTATAATATGATGATCGGTTTACTTTTAAGGGGTCGATAAACATATTTCGCTCACTCCTTTCAAGAACGTCATAAATTAAAAAACTTGATTTTGCAGGAGAACGTTTTTAAAGTTTAAAAATATAATACAATGTATAAAAAATAAATATCAAGCCACTTATTGAACTTTTTACTGTGCAACAGATCTTTTTAGGTAAAACCTGAAGGTTTTTTCTCCATTTGAAAAATATTTAGTATATTTAAAAAAAATAATTAAACAATACCTTTTCTACAAAATGCAAAAACAACACTTTCTGCCCTGTAGCGGATAAATATTAAGTTAAAAATATGCCTCTTTTTCTGAGACATATTGCATTTTCTGGACATTTCGAAAACATGCACAACTGAAAACTGTCAAATTTTGATTGATGACGTTCTTGAAAGGAGTCTTTCTTGCGTTGAGAGTTGGTAGTTAAGAGTTTAGAGTTGAGAATTGAGGGTTGAGATTTGAGAGCTGCAATTTAGTGAGAGTGGAGTGCACTTGTGCTTAGTTTGAATTAAGATATTGGGTGACTCTTCATTAATTTGATATGTCTCTAGACACAAATAGTTTAACACGTTTAACGCTATGGGGGACACCAGTGACCTCACCTTGTTGGACCGCAGTGCCATGCGGGGGACCATTGACCTCAATCAAGAGCTATATTCAAAATTCTTTACCTATAGAAATTAGAATTCTTTACCTTAAAAAAAAAAAATTAAATAAATACATTTTATTATTAAAATAAGTAAATTAAAGAAACTCCCCAGCATTCGGATTTTGTATGGAGGATAACGAAACGCCAATCCACATTCTCAACAATTGTGACGCACTCGCTCACAAACGAAGTCACATCCTTGGAGGACCTCTACTGCACTCCGAGAAGGTGAAGCTCCTACCACCAAGACAGATCATGAGTTACATGACACATGTAGGTCTTGGGAGTGAGCTGTAATACAGAGGGAGGTCACAATAGACCTAATATGGTCGCAGTGACATAAGGGATGCAAGATCCCTTTACCTAAAAAAAAGCATTTTTTTTAAATTTCAAAATTTCAAAATTTTTGTACTGGCGTTTAACGTGTTAAAGTATAATATTTTAACATTTTTTTTAAGGTAACAATTCTTTTTAGTCAAATTTATAATTTTAGGAAGAAGTCTTCCATCGCTAACTGTACCATATAAACTAATAATAATAAAAAAAAACCCTATGGTGCACAGGGCACTGCGTCATATAAACGCAATGTTATCTTGATCGTTAATACCATGAAGGTAACGTGATCACTCCTCCGCTTCAGGTACCAGTCCAGGGTAGTATTGAATAAATATAACAGTGGAAAAATCACTTATATTTATTTTGCCCCCCTTGAGAATCGAACCCGAGACCTCCAGAACGGTAGCCGAACGTGCTGACCACTACACTACGGAGGCGGACAGATATAGACATATAATCTAACAAAGTATTAATTTATGTTAGTTTATATGTATTAATTTTGGCATTAGCTTTATGAATAAAATGATAATTATGTAGAATGTTGAAATAAAACACTTTTGTAAAACCATGTACTTTTGAATTCAGTAATGTAAATACGACTAATTTTGAGAAATAAATATCTTTTCAGCAACAGGTGAAAATAAAACTTTCCGAATATCATATGTTTGAATGTAACATACAATCATAAGTGTAATTCTATATAATGTATAATCTGTAATTCTTGAAACTAGTCGTGTTTACATTAATTAAAAGTGGTATTAATTATAGAAGCATTTTATTTTTAGATTAAAATCGTGGGAGCATATAATTCATTCTAATAACCGATTTATTCAATATAATCGACTTAAGAGTACGATAATTTTTAGAGATGAATAAAAAAAATCATTTCTTAAATGTTTTTCTCAGATACTTTGGCACATTTTATAAACTTTATAAAATAAAACAACTTTGTTTTAACCACTTTTTATAAAGTTAAAAAAAAAATCACATCAATAACAATCTTTAATTAGGTTAAATGATATAAATCCTTTTTGATAGATTTATATTATCCACTGACACTTCGTGATGGAATTGCATTTTTAATATATTATTAGATTAAAACCAATATTTTTAGCTTTCTCACTTTATTTTTATTTGACCAGCGACCGGGTTTCGTCGTTACCGACACCAGTCTGATGATGTCGGTAACGACGAAACCCGGTCGCTGGTCAAATAAAAATAAAGTAGAAAAGCTAAAAATATTGGTTTTAATCTAATAATATATATAAATCCTTTTCTACTCGCACATATCTGAAATCAGTTTTGAATGTTGTATTTGTTAGATAGCAATGCAAATTATGCTGCGTGTAAAAAGGTAGCAAGATCGATAGCTCGCAACACAATGAGCAATGACAATTCTTTAACCCTTTGGCCTATAGATACTTTTCTGTATTCAGTATAGGACATTACGTGATGTTTGTGGAAAAATAATACTTGGATAGTTTTTTTCATTAATTTTAAATTTATACTTTTATTTAAATGACTAAAAAGGTCCTTTTTCTACATTTTTCTCAGGTATCATGGGTTCGAAGAGTCCCAGGACACGATAAATTGGAAATCCTGACAATCGGCTTGCAAACATACACAGCTGATAAAAGGTATTTTATTTTTATTTCTTCTTCTTTTTCATCTTGTTGTAAAATTTGTGGCCAGTTTTTAAGGGGGATCAGTCTCCTGCGATGTCGATTCCTTCCATTGTATTTGGTGGTCTGCCCAGGAGTCGTCTACCATGGGATTGGCCGTACAGTGCGATGTGGGGGGAGTCTGGATGGTTCCATTCTCCTCACATGCGCATACCATTGTAGCCTTCGCTGCCTTCCTCACCTAACGACATCTTCGATCTCGCATATTTCCCTGATGCTGGCGTTTCTTAGCTATTTTTTTTTTTACGTTTACTTATATTTTTCAATGAGTATTTTTTTTCTCATATTCTGGACTTGCTTCACTTAGAGGTTATTCATATCAAGATTTTTATTGATATCTCAAGATAGATAATGAAGTTTATTGAGATAAAAATATGCAAGTCAGAGCATTCACAAGTTTTACGACCCGACGCTGGTTTAATGTCAAATCTTACATAGTACATAAATTGCCACCATCTTTTTCAACCACTTTATCACAAAAAGAGCTAATAACTGGTCGCAATTCCTATAAATGTTTTATCTTAGTATTCCCATCTCAATAGACTTATTCAAATGAATTTTAAATAATAAAACAACAAATTGAAGAAGCAAAATTGAAATGTAAAAAATTATATATAATTGACAATGTATTATTTTTGTTTCTTTTAGATTTTCTGTCGACTTTCTCGGGCCAAGCACATGGAGATTAGTCCTTCGTGGAGCAATGTCCTCGGATTCGGGGACATATGAGTGTCAACTGAGCACTCATCCTCCTTTGATTTCCAAACACCAACTCACTGTACATGGTAAGTTTTCCATAATAAGCTCGGATAATTTTATTTAAAAAAAAAATTTATGTCGTTTTTCTCTCTTTCAAATTTTTATTTTTTTACATATCTCAAATCTTAATAATTTTATTTTAATGACCTGATGATGGAATGATATTTCGAAACCGGTAGTCACGAATAAGTGATTATAAAAGTCGTATTACGCAATGTAAACAATGGATGATAAGGAGTGTTTTAATTAAATGTTTTTATTTTTCAATGTTTTTTTCATAAAATTTAATTTTATTTCATATTCACAACATTTTGAGGGTGTCCAAATTCTTGTCATCTCACCAATAGATGTCTCTTGTGAAGTTCTAGTGATTCAAGAACAATGTTTCAAAATTGGTTAATATATATAGAACATTAAAGAATTTGAGTAGTGTGGTTTTCAATAATGGGTGGAATTAGTGAATGTTACACGTGTATAAAGTGATCACTTAAACCATCCTATGACGGTCGTCAGCCCCGTAAATGGCCAGACTTCCATATTCTTCTTCATCTTTGATGAGATGTCAAAAATATTATTTTATATTGATATCTCAACATACTTGAAGAGGTATATGGAAGTATGGGTAATTATGGATCTTACGACCTGTCATAAGCTGGTTAAACCATACACATATACACACATACATACAGCAACTTATTCTGTCCACTTATGTATAAAATCATACATGTCTTCCGATTACGTAGACTTTTGACACCACCAGATTGGAAGTTCTGATTCATCTGGTCTTGCCAAGTGTGTTTCGTTCATCTTTGTTCTCTTCTCCCTAGCACATTTCCCAAATAAACTTTCTTGGTAATTTTTTCGTTATCCATTTACTCCACATGTCCAAACCACCATTAAAAACTTTTAATAATATTTTTTACTAACTTTTAATCAGCCTTGAAATATTTTCTTATATCTTTGTTTTAATGATTAAAGAAAACACTTGTTTTTTACCACTTGAGTTTTATTATTGACTACATGTTTCAGAAGTTAAACTTCCATCATTCAGGTCTGTATAGTAACATGTTACTATACGGACCTGAATGATGGAAGTTTAACTTCTGAAACATGTTGTCAATAATAAAACTCAAGTGGTAAAAAACAAGTGTTTTCTTTAATCATTGTAACATGTCTTACCACAAAGTTAATGCCGATACAATAAATAAAATATCTTTGTTTTAAATTCTTCAATTTAACAATTATTCATACATTTATCTGAGGTAACTCATTATAACGACATTCACTCTCCTTTCATCTTTATTTGCTAGTTCTATGATTCCATAAATCATTGTCGTTACCAATATTTAGTTTTGAATATAACTAAAAAAACATGAATTTCAATCCGTTAATTTTAATTTTAATTAACAAAAAAAATTACTGACACATCGAAAAATATATTTAACAACGAAAAATATATAATTAAAGTACGATTGAGATTTTGATTGCAAAAGTAAAATTCCAAACCTCATTAAATCCATTGAATTATATCTTCAACCCAATCAACGGTGTAAAATAAAAATTTCTTTAATGCCACAATTTTTTGAAACAGGATTACTCCTGAAGCTTTCATTTACCAAATAATAAGTCTCACAATAAAATCCTTTTTTTCTGTATTGCGGAATCTGCACTAGAAAATTTCTAGAAACCTTCCGCCGAAGCCTCGAATCATTAATTCTGCTTTGAAGGTTTTCTTTTGTTGAACAGATCCGAGCTTTTCACTGAAAAAAATAGACACATTTTCAAGAAAACTTTTCAACCGGATCTTATTTTGTTCCGGATGAAAAAATACCCTACGTTCCTTGCGAGTTAGTTTTCCGGTTAACCCGATTTAACTATTAATAAAATATTCTGGTTTAAGTGTCAATAAAAATTGTGATCTTATTTTTTAATAATTCATTTTATTCAAGCGTCTATATATTTTTGCTGAAATCAAACAAACCATCTGATGTGACTTCGTGGAGTTATGAAAAATTATAATATATTGAGTGTTTCTAAATTTTTGTTTTTACATTTTGTGTTTGCCTCCATTCTGGGTGAAAGAATGTGCCAATGAAAGCATAAATATAACTCTAAAAAATAGGTGATTCATCTTTGTATAGACACCTATTTTAAGCGATATTTTGAGTGTATTCAAATCATTGTTCACAAAGTCTGAATATAAACTTATTAAAGTAGGTTTAGAAAAAGACTAAAAACACATTTGTTTGCTAAATCATTTCCACCATAATATTTTCCCCAATTCATTCACAGTGAAGCGCCCTTGAGGTATTTTTTTACGAAAATGGCGCTATATAAGTTATCCAATTTTATTATTATTATTATAACAATGATTCAAAAAAAGTCTTCCAAAATTTGAGTAGTGTGGTTGTCAATCATGTGTAGGATGGTGAATGTTGCACGTGCGTAAATAGATCACTTAACTAGCCTATTACAGGTCATAAGCCCTGTATATGCCTATGATATAACCTGTAAATACCTTGAAGATGTCTGAAAGATGATTGAATGGTGAAATAAGGAAAGAATACAATGCTTAGATAAAAGTTATCGAATATTAAGAAATTTGTGTTGAGATGGTTTGAGTAAGGAAAGAACAGTTCAACAAATAATTGGGGCGAATGTTGTTGGAAATAGGGGTAGAGGAATATCGAGGAAAACTCGACGTAATCAAGTTAAATACTTGAATATGGTGAGGAAAGGAGTCAGAATAATGGGCGGTTACGTGTGAGGAGATGCATTAATGTGGAAGAGGCGAAGATTCTTTAAAAACAGAGATAGAGAAGTGTAACGTTTTAATCTCCCTACTTACCCTACCTCATGATAACTTTATTTTTTTTTAAAGAAGAGAAACTTTTTCTCTTTATCCCATCCTTGTCTCATGTCTCTTCCTTTATATAGACCTCTCTTATGCATAGTTGTGAAGAACTATAATTGGAACTCATGATTTTATTTTTTGTATTCTGTATGTATCATATATTGTAACTGTTGTTCTTCCTTCCAATAAAAAAAAACATTTTTATCATTATTATTTACACAAATATTTCAATTTCACACATATTTTTGTGAGCCTAAGCAGCTCTTATTAGAAATAGGTATCAAATTGTGGTAGAGTGGGTTTAAACCGTTGAGTTCCAATCCAGAAACCCTGACTTAAGAGCCCGCAACGCTAACCACGGGACCACAACCCGACACTTAATGATTTGTTATTGAGAAAAAATGCATTTAAAAAGGCTATTTTAACTTAACTTTGGTAAAAATTTTACCTTTGGTAATTACCACTTTTTCTTATAATCTATTGTGAAAGGAACGTGTTTCGATGCATTCAACATCATTATAACTAGAATACCAGTCAATGTTGATGTCGCCTACTATGTTATATGATTCGTTTTCTTTTTTCCTCTACAATTTACATTGACGGAAGCTTTTTGCGCGTGATCCATTTTATTAATAGTCCTTCTTTTAAGAAACTAAACATCGAAAGTCACTTAAAGAAAGCCTAAAAGAAGATTAATGCGCTTAGCGATACATCACTCCTGTCATATCCGCCTTTTCTAAAGATATTGACATGTTAAAAAAGTAACGTCGATATAGGCGTGAATATTTCGAATATATGGTATCCTAGAATACAACCTTGTCTATTGTGAATGTTGCGAAAATAGCTCTACCATGAATATATGAAAAAGTTTAGTTTTTTGGTATTCTTAGAGAAAATCTAAAAAAAATGCGCAATACATCAATCAAATATACCTGTTTATGTTTGTGGAATAAGAAGAATATTTTCCTAATTTCGCTACAATCATTTTCAACACATTTTTAGCATGAGAGTTTTTTTTACAATGATTAAAAAAAAACCCTTGTTTTTATACCACTTGAGTTTTTTTAAAGAATACTAGTTTCGGAAGCTAAACTTCCATCATTGAGGTCTGAATAATAACTATTAATTGAGTTGTTGTGTTATTATTCACACCTGAATGATGGAAGTTAAGCTTCCAAAACTTGTAGTCTTTAATAAAACTCAAGTGGTATAAAAACAAGTGTTTTCTTTGATCATTGGAACATGTCTTACCACAAAATTAATGCCGAAACAAAAAATAAAAGTGCATTTTTTGTTTATGAGAACAAAAAAAAAATATGTGTTGGGGTCCCAGGGCTTACGACAGCACTATACATAAAGCTATTAGAAAAAAATAATGAAAAATGGTTGATAAATAACCAGCACAATGGTGAACGTTGCAAAGTGTAAATTATCACTAAAGCCAGCAAGTGCCAGGTCACAAGCTCAATTTATTTTGAAAAAAATATTTCCATTACTTTTTCTATCAATATTTTTATTTATATCTCGAAGTAGAAGAAGCAGTCTATTGAGAGAGAAAAACATAAGTCTTGGCATTTATAAAGTTAAATTTGACAGTGTTTGGTTTAAGTGATCACTTAATAAACTGTAATGTTCATTCCCATGATTGACAACAAAACTGCATTTTTCGAAAATAACTTTGTCTATGACATCTATAGTTTATGGGTATTTTCAATATTTAAGAACATAATTAATGCCAAAGGATTAAATAGTTTTTATAAAGAAAATAAAAAATAAAATCAGTTTATTTTCTGTAAACCTGTAAAAGTAATAAACCATATCCGCTCCTTAAGTGGAGCATATGGAGTCCACAAACTGTCTCTAGGCTTTTCTATCGGCTGCCAGCTCCCTTGCATCCTCCCAAGTCAGATCCGCGTCCCGAAGTTCTGACGAGAACTGCCGACGAATTGTCAGCAGTGGTCGTCCTGGGCGGCGCGAAACTGATGCCTTGTAAAAGAGGCAAGCATGATTAAGGCTCTCAGGAGGCATGCGGAGTACATGGCCAAGCCAACTGAATTGCCTTTTCTTGACGACAGTTGTGACCAAGATTTGCTGCGTCCTACGCCTTATCTCTTCAAAGTAAAAAAAAAAGTAGTTTTATTTTATACATGTAGTATTTTATAATTTTATACGTTTGAAAACAGATAAGAATGACAAAGAAATATTTGGGTTATTGTCTGTATAAGTGATCACTTTACACACGTAAAACATTCACTCATAATTGACAACCATACTACTCAAATTTTTGGAATTCCTACATTTATCATTGATTTTATGACACAGTACATATAAGCTCACAACAGCCATCTTTATTGGATTGAGAAAGTTGTAATATTCACCATTTTACTCATGATTGAACATCGACAATTTTTGATTTTTGAAAAATATAAATAGCTTATGTGACAGTAAAGCTTCATACACGAGTTCACTTTTTAACGCCGTCTATCGGATTTTATTAAAAATATTGAGAAAAAAACCTTTTGTGAATATAAATGAGATTCAAAAACACGTTTTCCAATTCCATTGAAAAGAGAACATGATTTTTTTGACGTCCGCATTTTTTTGGGCAAGTCAAATCCTTTGTAAGAAATAAACCATTATTCGAATACTAAAAACAAAATTAAAATTCCTATTTTAAGCCTTATTGTAGTATAAAGCCCTCGCGTTTTAAAGGCTGCTTATTTTTTGAGTAAAGTTATTTAACATAAGCTCTCCTAGATTATTTTAATAATTAAATTTCACTCAACCCTTTTAGAAATCCTGAAAGAGGTTTAAACAAAACAGATCCATGTCCTTTATTTACATGGGCAGATAAAACATTACTAGAGTATATCAGTTTTCAACGTTATGATAGTTAGCAGTGATTCTGTTGCGCACAGTAAGCGATTATTGTTAGATTACTCACAATTTATGTATGTTGAGTTTCATATTACCATAAATAATTAATATTTATTTCAAACTTAAAATTAAAACAAACTAACAATTCGCTTTCCTGTTGGGATAGGCAGAATCAATAGAACGCCACACCACTCTGCCTTTGCAAACAATCTTCTCCTCTTCCACGTTCATGCATCGCCTCATTTCGACGCCTGACCTGCTTACTTAAATATATTTGAAATACATAATCATGCCAAGTTTTCCTCAATCTTCCGTTGTTTCTATTACCAACCACATTCACTTCGTAAATTTGTTTTACTTTTCTTTCTTCACTGATTCGATTACCATGCCCAAACTATCTCAACACACCTTTTTTTATTTTATCGATAATGTTTATTTTATTTTAGCCTTGCATTGTTTCCTTTTATCACCATTCGAACATATCTCTTTTATTTGATTTGTTAATCTCAATTAAATTAATAAAAAAAGTTTATCAGCACTAAGTTTGTGGAATGATATGTTGAAAAAATATAAAATATAAAAATATTTTTAACTTAATATTTACCCGCTACTTAACATTTTTATTATTTACTCAATATTTTTCAAATGGAGAAAAAATATTCAGGTTTTACATGAAAAGATCTGTTGCATAGTAAAAAGTTCAATAAGTGGTTTGATATTTATTTTTAATGCGTTGTATTTTATTTATAAACTTTAAAAAAGTTCTCTTGAAAAATCAAGTTTTTTGAATTATGACGTTCTTGAAAGGAGTGAACGATATGTGAAATACTTTTAAAACATAATAATCACCTATAGATGAAAACAACTGTAGTTTTTTAAACAAGTCGAGTGTTATGTAATACAATTTAAGAAGTGGCACTATATAAAAATAATATATAATAAAACCCTTATCCGCACCCCAATGGTGCATAGGACACTGCGTCATACAAACGCAGTGTTATCTTGATCGTTTACGCATGAAGGGAAGGTGATCAGCCCTCCGCTTCAGGTACCAGTCCAGGGTAATATTGAATAAATATAACTGTGGAAAAATCACTTATATTTATTTTACCCGCCTTGGGAATCGAACCCGGGACCTACAGAACGGTGGCCGAGCGTGCTGACCATTACACTACAGAGGCAGACAAAGTGGCACTTTACTGGTGTTAAACTTATCAATTTAATTTATTTTGATTTTAAAATGGTTTTTTTATGTACTTTGTACTATTGACATATAAATATATAAATATCCAAAACATCTCTCCCTGAAAAGTCGCGGTTGGCCACTGGTAGCCGAAGGGGTTGTTTGTCACCGCAAAACAAACAGGGTGTTAACGTAATAATCTTTCATCACCATCCCTTACGGAGAGGGGTTCCATTACCATTCCGATGGAATATGCACCCCAGCCAGTGGGCATAATGTAAGCAGAGAACCTGTGACAGAAGCCAGAGAGAGATTTCGTTATATTTAATGCACGTGGAATGAATTAATGGACAGAATGGCAAAATTTAATACCAGCGTATTCACCATTAATTTTGATAAACTTTTATGCTACCCTGTGACTCGTTTCATAAATGTTTTTAAATAACGTAAAAGTAATAACGTAACAACATGTTTGGATATGGTGAAATCCTTGTTTACAGTAAAATAACACCTGGTAAAATAAATAACTGGTCAAATTATAAGCTGTATAAAAATTAAAAATCATGTTCTCTCGTTAAACACCTTTGTTTCAAACTCTGCCAACGTATGATATTGTGATCCTTCTTTATAAATGTTATGAAGCCTACCCAGTGAAATTCTGATTGGCACATGAAAATGGTTATTACTCGAATAAAAACTACAACAACACTCTCTTATCATTTATCGTTCCCTTTGTGTAATATCACTTCATAAATTGTATTTTAGTGGTATTTTTATGAATTTATTTCATGGATACATAATTTTTTTACTATATGTAATACGGCTCTTTAGGCAGGGCTTGTTTTGAGCCGTAATACTTACATGTTAATATTTTTATTTTATTTATATTATTATTTGCTTTTATTTTATTATTTATTAGATGATATACATAACATACAATACATACAATAACAACTTACAGCATAAAGGTTTTACAATAAGATAATTACACCTAGACTTTGATTAAATTACTTTCTACCTTGTCCCTTCCAATGCTAAGCAACCATCAACGGACACTGTTCTTAAAGACATGATCACTACTGGAATTCTTAATGGTTTCGGGCAGCAAATTACTACATAAAGTAAACGATGAATGATAACGAGTGTCATATAACCATGCCATAAAGTTGAGTGTACTTTTAAAATATAAAACAATTATCAATCTTATCATTCGGCAGTCATTTGCTGTAATATGTACCAATTTTTAATTAACGTTTTACGAAATAAATATAACTATTTTGTAAAATTTATTTTATCATAAAAAAAATAAAATAACAGAAATTCGTAAAAAATATAGCATATTCCCAATTTTAACAATATGACAATAAACAAAAGCCAAAATTTCCCCCTATTTTTATGTTCTCACTGATAAAAATAAATTAATACATAATAAAAATATGAAACCACTTTCAGCCCATATCATCCTTAAACGTCTAATACAACTCTAAAATATAGACTTAGCTTCACATACGGTGTTTGAAACTGATGCAAAATGCATCAAAACACGTGTCACAATAGATGTAAAGAAATAATGATACATCCCAAGTAAAACTTAAATTAAAAACAAAATAAATTACTATAAGCTTTTTTTTACTAATATGTTTTCCTAGCTCCTGTTGTCGAGATCTTGGAGGCTGCAGTGGACAAATACTACGAGAGGAATTCTACCCTCGAACTAGGGTGCCGAGTAAGGCATCTCTCCACTACGAGCATCAGCTGGCTACACCAGTCCAGGGTGCTTAATGATGACACACAGAGGGGGGGAATAAGGTAAAACTGACATTTAATTTTTCTCAGTTGTCACGCTATTTGTCATTTTTAGCTTTTTAAACTGAAACCGATTTTTTAGCATTAAAGCATGCAAAATTTTCAATGCCGTATTTATTTGCGTCTATATGACTGTATAATATAGCTGTGGTTAAATTATTTTTTTATTTAAGATGGTTCGCAGTTCATGGAATATATGGATAAATATGTGCAATTAATAAAATAAAAATAATAAAAGCGATTAATCTAGTGAATACAACGGTTTTAAAATGAGTTGATTTGGCATTTTCTTCCGGAATTACATGATTCTTTAAATATTTAGCGAAAAGCCCGTTAATTATTCATGTAAATTTTGTATAATAACTTTCGACAAAATTAACTACAATGAATATTTTTTTATATTTTTTTATATTTTCTATTTATTTAAATTTTATTTATTGCTTCGGCATTAACTTTGTGGTAAGACATGTAACAATGATAAAAGAAAACACTTCGTTTTTTACCACTTGAGTTTTATTATAGACTACATGTTTCAGAAGTTAAACATCCATCATTCAGGTCTGTATAATAACATTTTCTTTAATCATTATTTAAATTTTAATATTTTCATTTATTTTTGTTTCTTTTTATTTCTGAAAATAATAAATCACTATCATTAACAAAGTTATGGCTTACAATATTAAAAATAAAATATACATGTCTAATAAATTTGGAGTATATACTGGTACAAGTATGGTATATTTAAAAATATATATATTCAAACTTGTTTTTTTCTTTCACTTCTAGTATCGGTGATTTTTTTTAAATAAAAATATTTTTTAATAAAGTTTAATATTAAAAAGAGAAAAGAATGAAAATTAAATAATAACTAAAAGTTTTAAAAAAAATATTTCAACCCTCCCTGGAAATCGACCCTGAAACTTCTGGTATGGTTGCCAAATGCGCTAACAACTTTCACGCAAAATTTTACTCTTTTTCAATAAATAAGTCGAAACCAGTTCATTGTATAGTTAGAAAAAGGCCAAGCACTGAATAAAGGATGAATATTACATCCAAGACATTAAAATATTCTTAGAACTGTTTTTGCATTTTTTGTTTTTTTAAGGATGCGTGAATAAACATGAGTTGACAGCTGTTTCGCCCCATAGCTTTTTTTAAGGGATAACCCGCAAAGCCTCTATTAGAGGCTTGTCTGCTGGTAGGATAGTAAGGATAGGGAAGGTAAATGTGAAAAATACACCAGAAACTAAATAATCAAATTTAATTTAAAGCTTTATTCAAAGGAAAGCGAAAAATTCGTTACACGGAAAATACATGAAAACAAAACCGTTCAATATTTTGATATTTTTCATACAGAAAATCAGAACTGTCAATTTGTCATTCTATTTTAGAATACTCTTAGGATTGTTATCATTTCTTTCGATAATGGTCTGTTTGATTGTCAGGTAACATCGAAATAATAACACGCTTGTCAATTTACCTCTAAACAATCTACACACTTATCTCCGACTTCGATTTGGCGGTAAAAGCTTTTTTTTATTTCATAAGCATAAAAGCTTTCTTTATCGCGTGTACTGAAAATTGATAGGGTTTGAACTTCTCCATTATAAGTTTTAAAATATATCAATACACTAAACAGTGCTTATTTTGGATCAATATTGATTCAAAGATGTTTTAAACTGTTCAACTATTTGTGCCTTGAAAATGGACTCTGAAATCGGAACCTTTCAGTGGATGTGTTTCAGAAAGGATTATCGTTTTTGTATCGTTTTATCTTGTTTAAAACGATAAATTGTGTTTTATTATTGATTAAACATTCCTAAATATGTCTTATTTTTTTCTTAATTAATCAATGATCCTAGATATCAACTAAAAAATTATTTGAATTATTTTTTTATTCATAATATTTTTTGACATCTCATTAAAGATATAGTAGAATATGGAAGTCTGGGCATTTACGGGGCTGGCGAAGGCTGATTTGTGATCACTTTGGTAACATTTACCAATTCGGCCTATTATTGACAACCACACTACTCAAATAATTGGAAGTCCTAAATATATTAACCAATTTAGAAACATTGTTCTTCAATCACTAGAACTTCACTAGAGAAATGTATTGGTGAGATGAAAGGAAGCTTTTTATGACAGTTGTCAGCCCCGTAAATGCCCAGACATCCATATTCTTCTTCATCTTTGATGAGATGTCAAAAAATAATATGAAAATAACTCCTGTAATTGGAGATAAACCAGATTTTGTGAACAAGTATTTGGACACACTCAAACATATTGGAAAATTACAAATACGGTATGTATGGTTTAATGACGAGATCAATTTGACGAAAATTACAAACTTTTTACTAGCTTTACTGAAAGTGTTCCTTGAAACCTCAAGGATACAATAATTGTGTTATATAATATTATTGAGTAAGCATTCTTAATACTTATGTGCTTTTTATTTTTCTGTGGTTATCTTCAATGTTAACTAAAATAACAAATTTGTATTTTTATTTTTAAAATATTTAATTGACGAAACAATGATTTAGACGACTTTTAATATATTTTAAAAATTAAACATTTGAACATACCGCTTGATGAGTTTTAATTTTTTCAGAAGATGAAAACATCTGTAAGTTTTCGAAACTAGTTGTATATAAAAATAAAATTCATCAAGTGGTATATTCAAGTGTTAAATTTTAAAAATGTAATCAACATGTCATTCCACAAAGTTAATGCCGAATCAATAAATAATATAACTTGTTATATAGTGAGCGATGAAATTTGGATGAATTTCCTGTAAAAAAATATATCCGTAGGAAGAAGAGCCACGTTTCCTTTAATAAAATTACTTTATTTTGATTTTACAGGGCTAGTATTAAAAGCAGTGTTTTTTTTATGTATCATACAAACCAGTATACTTGAAATAATAATGTTTTCTGTGGATAAAATAATGACATTATTTTCAGGTATTAAACCTAGAGATTTATTTGTTGATTTTTAACTGTAACTTCATTTTCGAATAATATCGTGGTTTTATAAAATTAAATAACTTAGTTTTAACCACTTTTTTATTAATACAACTTAACCTACCGGTTTCGACAAGAACCTTGTCATCATCAAGGTTTATTTTAATTCAAAAACATTTAAATACTCTCACTAAAAACATACTCCGTAAAAATCCTAAATGTAGAATCCTAAATGTAAAATCCATTTTCACGGAGAGTGTGGAAGTTTTTGGTGAGAGTATTTTAATGTTATTTAATGTTTTTGAATAAAAAAAAACCTTGATGATTACAAGGTTCTAGTCGAAACCGGTAGGTTAAATTGTTTTAATAAAAAAGTGGTTAAAACTAAGTTATTTAATTTTATAAAGTTTATAAAACGGGCCACAAAGTATCTGCGGAAAACATTCAAGAAATAACGTGTTTTAGTCATATTATTTTCAAGCTTACATTTTTCATCTTTTTTAATGATCTTCCTTTTTTCACCTCATCTATCCACAAGAACCTACCTAAGTGTATTGAGTAAACTTTTGTGTTAAATGTCTAAAAAACTAATTTCGAAAATCGACTGTACTTTGAAAAGTCCGCTTTAATACTTTGAGCTTTCCGTTTGTAAGCCTCAAAAAGCAATCTGCATCGCTCACACTAAGCTTCTTATTATTTGCAAAACTGAAGTTAAAACGACCTAGTTTATTTTAGGTAGAAAAACAAATATTGTTCCACGTAATATCCACATATTAAGTCATTGGTTATGCATTGTTGTACAGACACTATGGAATTATAATTTCCTCAGAAATTGACTTTTCTTCCTACCCTTATCCGCACCCAATGGTGCATAGGGCACTGCATCGTAGCGACGCAGCGTTATCTTGATCGTTAATTACATGAAGGCAAGGTGATCAGCCTTGCTCTTCTTGTACCAGTCCAGGGTGATATTAAATAAATATGAGAGTGAAAATCGGCCAGATTTATTTTGACCCCCCTGGGAATCGAACCCGGAACCTCCAGCACGGTATCCAAACGTGCTGACCACTTTGGATACCGTGCTGTATTATTTAAATAAACTAAATATATAATGCTTTTTATATCTATTTTCAATTTTAATTTTACTTTTAAATTTTATTTTTTATTTCGCCATTCACTTTGTGGTAAGATATGATTAAATTGTAAATGAAAACATTTATTTTTTGCCACATGAGTTAAATATCAATTTTTAAAAACTCGTTTTGAATGATTTCATCGACAGGTGACTAGAAATACAATTCACCTGGATTGAATGTATTACTAGTCACCTGTATCAAAACTAGTCGTTAAAAATAAAAATCAAACTCAAGTGGTAAAAAACAAGTGTTTTCATTCAGAATTGACTTGGTAAATATCTTTTTTTCTTAAAATCTATTGTAACACGTGTTAAGATGCATTTCGCATCAATTTTAAATACTGAAAATAATCTGTCGATGATGTGTCAAAACACGTGTCTTATGATTTTAACAAAAAGTGGTATTTACTAGCTAAAATTTAAATTAATCGTAAAAATGGACAGGTCACAATAAATGACATTCATTTTGATACCTTTATAAATTAAAATGCTACAATTAAAATCTTAAACTCCCTTAGTAATTTACCGATTTCTTTTAACTTTTGATACATACCTTGTATTTCAATACGCGCCTTTTTTGTACGAACCAATGATAAATGTTTTTGCTTGTGACAGTTGAAGACTTTTTTTTATTTGTGTTTTTTACAATTTTTTTTTAATTTTATAATTTATTTATTTAAAATGGCAGCGCTATCTGTTCAACGTAAAATATTTAAAATTGATTTTGTTGGTTAGCATGCTTTTTTGACATACTTATTATTTACAATGTATTTGATTGCATTGTTACTTTATGGATTTTTAATGTCTCTGTATTTTGAAAGTAACCACATCAAAAATATGTGCTTTTATATATTTTTTTCCATTTCCACATTTTGAGCCACAGTAACGCGTAGCCGGATAAAGAAAGCTAGTAAAAATAAAATACGGCATTTTCCATACCCCCAACCTTCCCGATACTATGTGTTTAAACATCACTTTACCCTAAAATTACCTAAACAAAGGCTATTAATTTTCGATTATTATATAATAATTATACAAAGCGTTTAAATTATGATTAAAACCCCAAATTTAAATAAAAAAATTGAATATTTGATAAGTTGTTTTTATAGGTAAAATTATGCTTTTTTAAACACAATCTTATCATAAGCCTTGTAGAAAGTTTGATATTTTATTAATTATTATAAAATACAAAACCACAACGTTTTAAATAATAATTACGTAAAATTGATCACAATCTCATAATTCGTCCCATTTTCTTGGTTATGCTAAAAGCTTTTAAATAAACGCTAAATCCTTAAGGGTTGTTCGAGTATCGCAAGTAGTTTTTAATAGGGGTAAACTAATTAATTTGTTATTTCTAGTGTGAGGATAGAGGCTTTGGCGGGAGGCGCTGACAGCACCCTACAGGTGGCAAGGCTGACTGCGAGGGATGGGGGGAGGTACACGTGTCTTGTTCGAGAAGGGTTGCAAGCCTCCCTTAACGTACATGTGTTAAACGGTAAGTGAGGATCTGATTGAATCAACCCTTACTGAATGCCTTTAGGGGTAGAATGTTTATTTTAAGTCCTTATTTGAAAAAAACGAATTATCGTTTTATCTTTATAAGTGGAAAGCTGGAATTGACGAGTCGTTGGTTAAATTTTGTCATTTTAATTTAAAAAAATCACTTTATCAATGGTTTTTAACAAGTAGACCAATTTGTTTGATAGAGTGATTAAAAAAAATAACACTCTTTATTGCTTACATTATTAAATAAAATAATATTTTTTAAACCCTTTTTTTGACATCCTAACGCACATGTAAAATGTATGTACGAGTATATTTTAAGCCCTTATAAAGAAATAATAATCGTAATTGTGTCTTTCTATAAAAAAGCTAAAATTCAGGAGTTTTTAAGTTTTGATTTTGAACGTTTTTTCTATTTAAAAAAATTTAACTTAATATTAATGGTATAAAAACAAGTACACCGATTTTTTTACAAACCTGTGATCATTTTTTAAAAAAATTAAGGGAGTTTATTGCATATTTTATCAAATAATTTGTTACCCTTTTTTGACACTCTAAACATAAATGAAGAAGAATATAAATATGTGGGTATTTATAGGGTTTACGACGTGTCATAGGCTGGTAAAGTGATCAATTTACATACGTGTAACATTTATTATTCTACCCACGATTGAAAACCACACTTCTCATTTTTTTGAAGTCATACATGTATGATCAATCTCATGACGTTCCATGATTGAGTTCACAACAGCCATCTTTAATTGGATTTAGAAGGCCTTTATTCAACAAAGATCACATTAATCTATTAAAAACAATAAAATTAATATATCCTTATTATATTTTTGCATATTTTTTTATTCTTTGATAATTAAGAATGCATATAGACAAAGATGTACTACAGGTACACATTTTTGAAAAATAAATTTTTGGTTGATTTTGACTGTCAAATGGGCTTACATAAACATTTATGTTATGAAGTTATGAAGAAGTGAACATGAATATTTGAGTGTTTACAGGTCTTCAATAAAATGAATCTTAGTAATGATTCCCTGTGGAGTTATATCCTACATATGTGATTTATAGTTTTAATATTAAAAAGAAAAGAAAAATTATATTTGACCACTTTTAAGTTTATTATTTAAACACGAATAGTTTCCAGAGATAAAAATGGCCTCATCAACCGGTGAAAATACAAACTAAATCTTGAGACAATAAGCAGGCTAGATTAACGCTCTGTCTATTTATTACACAAGGGAGTTGGACCTTTTTGAAAATCGTACATATGCTTTGATTGAGAACATCATTTAATGATATATAAATAAGGCATTAACTTTGGGGGATAATATGAGGTAAACATAAAAAATTATTTTGAATAGATTAGAAGTACAGATATTCTCATTAGAATAAAATAATAACCATGTAATTTTTTCCACATTAATTTTATTCGACCAGCAACCGGGTTTTGCCGTAACCACTGACATCATCAGACTGGTGTGAGGCTAGAAAAAATAATATGTTATAAATATAACAAGGCAGGAGTTGAAAACCATGATTTTAATATTTTCTGACAAATGAATTCAAATTGAATGAGTTAAAGTATTGTATTATAAAAATAATTACATGTAAGTTATGGTAAAGGTTTAAGGTATGATTTAGTATAATTAAATGTTAGAAATGGATTTTGTTTGTGAATTAAAATAATATATGTACAGTTAATTCTGTGAATATTGGTTGAGAACCTCTTCTACTGCTCATTGGTATGGGGAAGTCCTGTATTCTCTGAAACATAACAAAATTTTCGTATTCTCAATAGGTAGAAATACAAACAGTTTCTATTTTCAACCATTAAAGAGGACATCCGTAGTTCTCGAAACTAGTCATGTTTACATAAATAAATTCAGAAATTGTTCTCAACAAATATTTTATTTTTTGTATTTATAAAAGAAGTACTGAGTAGCGATGCCCCTTAAATATTCACATTAGTTAACACATGTACTTGCGTACTATTGGAATTAAGTAAAACCAAGTAGCGTGATTACATCCATTATTTGTATGTTTAGAACCATTTTTATATTATAAATGTGTACTGTAAAGCTACGTGTGAAATTGACCTTAGCCGTATAATAAATGGTACGCAATCAATTCAAGCTCGAATGTGTCGAATGTATAATGCCCCTTAGGAATGTAAATAATACATTTTGATTTGATTTCCATTTTTGAGGGTTGTAATGAAAATCGATTCTACTGACATGAATTATCTTTTTACTATTCCCCATTTTATTTACATAAGTTGCTTTGGAAAATAATTGTTCATACTGAGAAAAGTTATTTTTTAATCTCATGTTCAATCTTTATTGGTATTAAAAGTCACATTATAAAAAAAATTACGAATCCATATAAACAAAATGCATGTAACCATTAAACGAGTAGCAAATTTCTTTTTACGTTCAAGCAAGTAAATTTGAAGTGAAATATTTCAATACAAGAAGTATTTTACCTAAATAATTATTAAGTTTTAAATTTTCCTGAATAAATCATAAAATTATAACCGTTTGTAAGTTTCATATTAGAATTGAATTTTACAGACGTTAACTGAAATTTATCGATTTGTATATACTAATAACATTTAAATTTAATGATTTTTTAAGTAGTAGCATAAAAGTTTTTACGATCTGCACAACACAGCTAAAACTAATGTAAATGAACCATTAAATTTTAAAACATACGTTATTTATATTATTATATTATTTATAGTATTTTTATGAAGCTATCAGAAATTCTTTCAAAGTTGATAGGGTTAATTACTACAAATTGGACGTTTAACAAATCAAGTTGGACGTTTTAGAAAGCAAATTGGACGACATATTGTATTTTATAAAAAAAAATAGAATTTTCAAAAATATATTCATATTATTGCTACATATACAGTCAGTGTGAATACCTGATCATATCTTTTGTTTTTAAGCCTTACACGTGCGTTAGTCGTCAAGTTAGCAAGCCTATGCGGCGCGCTGTCATAGTCTATGCGTGCGAAGTGTACTCATGTTTTCAAGACAAGATTCTAGATACTACTTTAAACATATTTGAAAAATACTTGGTAAATTTCTGTATTACAACATTGTATTGTTTGAAAATTATGTGGAACGCATCGCAACACGTGTCACGATAGATTTCAAGAAATTTTAGTATTTACCAAGTAGAACATAAATAAAAAATAGGTAGATATTACCACAGAATGACTACCAAATAAATCGATGAGAGAAAATTTCACTTCATTTGATGAAAATGTTGAACTAGCGGGATATACATGCCTCAAATTGAGAAAACTTTTTTCGGTGAAGGATAATGAAATCGTGTATTTTTTAAATATAATATTTGTTAAATACCTGAGAAAATTCTTCTTGCCTATTTTAAGTACAAGAATTTAAAGCAAATTTGGTTTCTATCTCAAAATGATAATGAATGTGTATAGTAAATAATAAATGAATAAGGTTGATCCTGGAAATCAAACAATAGATACAACGGATTCAATATATTATATCGATCAAGATTTGTCACACACTTCTTCTATTGTCTCATTCATCTTATCAAATTTTCTAAATAGAACACCACTAAATCTGAAATCATATATTGAAGTCTCTTCAATCCTCCCTTCCCGGTGTTGTGTACCCTGTACACAATGTTTATAATAACCATAATATCTCTATAAATATAATAAATAAAAGACTTATATTTTAGGCATTACTCCATAACATATTTACGCATTAATTCAAAATAATCAGAATTTATCGGGTACATCGGAGGTAGTTTGTGAATATCGGAAACAAATTCGCGTATAAACAACGCGTGAAGAGTGTTCGGGAATCGCGACACTATATTCGCATCTCACTCTTGCATACTTTCACTCTGCAAGCGTGAGGAGCTCAAAGTTCAATGTTCTCTGGCTAGCGGCAGTAACTTTTGGGCTTTCGACAAGAGTGGACCTATGCTTGTTCCGTGAGCGTTGTCAATTGGTTTTTTAATATTTTCAGCAAATAAATCTGAATTTTTGTAATGTTTTACTTCATTTATAATTAATTAAGGGGATTAGCTATGATTATCCGTATTTTTACGATATAAAATCGCTAACTTTTGATTGTGTAGTGACTACCCAACACCGGGACGCGCGTTTTATTTTAGCATCGGAAAGGAAAAGTAAATAAAAAAATAAAACAAATAATATTGGTAAATGACTCCCGAGCAGATCACCAAAAAGATGAATTGACAGCTGGGTATCGACATCGCAGGAGAGTAATCCTTCTTAAAATAGGCCACAAGGCCTGATTTAATAAAACAATACACCAAGCTGAAGAAGAAAAAGAAATCATATTGTGAATTTTATTTTATTTATTGTTTCGGCATTAACTTTGTGGTAAGACATGTTACAAGAATTAAAGAAAACACTTCGTTTTTTACCACTTGAGTTTTATTATAGACTACATGTTTCAGAAGTTAAACTTCCATCATTCAGGTCTGTATAATAATAATAATGTTATTATACAGACCTGAATGATGAAAGTTTAACTTCTGAAACATGTAGTCTATAATAAAACTCAAGTGGTAAACAACGAAGTGTTTTCTTTAATCATTATGAATTTTATAATTTTTATTTACATTAAAACGTAGATTTGAGGGTTGAACCCAAAATATGTCAGGGATTTGAAATATATTGGTTCAGTAATTTAATCATAAAATCCAAATGAAATATAATTTTATGTTAAATTGATAGCGTAGTCTCCTTGTAAGCCTTCCTTGTAAAGCAGGACCAATAAAGCCTATCGAAGTGTCCGATTTGACAGATTTATGTTGGACTTAAACGATTATGGACCCGTTTTCGTCTACTTAAGATAAAACTTATTTTAGGTGCCCCTCCCCAAGTCGTAAATCAGCTAATATTAATCGGTTTAAACGCGGTAATGAAATTCATGACGGCTCGAGATGATTGATTTTTTAATATAACGACAGTTACTAAAGAGACAGATGATTAAAAAAATATTGTAGATAAAAATATACGAAATAAAACTTGACGTCAATTTTTTTTAAAGGATATCCCTAAGGCTTTTTTAAAATGAAAAACACTTAGTTTTTTACAACTTGAGTTTATTTTATAACGACTAGATTCGGAAGCTATGCTTCCATGTTCAGGTCCAAATGTAAACTGAGATGTAAATGTGGTAGGAAAGTAAGGATTCTTCTTCTAACCCTTATCCGCACCCGATGGTGCATAGGGCACTGCATCGTATTGAAGCAGTGTTATCTTGATTGTACGTTACATGAAGGCAAAATCAGCCCTCCGCTCCAGGGTAATTGAATAAATTAGAGTCAAAATATCACTTATATTTATTTTACCCTCCCTTGGGAATCGAACCCGGGACCTCCAGCATAGTAGCTAACCATTACTTTCACTACGTAGGCAGACAAAAAGGTAAGGATAGAGAAGGTAAATGTGGAAAACACATCACAGATACATAGACCAGTTGAAAATAAATATTTACTGAATTTATATTGCAATTATTGGGAATTGAACCCGAGACGCAAAATTTGGCAGTCGAGCGTCTACCAGACCACGCCACGGCACCTGTCAATTTACGAACTTAATTCGCAAATTAAAAGTGTTTCGGTTTGATAACAAAATTTCAGGTGACGAATAAAAATTTTAAAAAAATATTTAGTTGGATACTGCTGACTTAGATCAAAAAGAAATATTCGTAAAATAACTCAAATAAGTGGTCAAATTAAAAGCTGCTAAAACTTGAAAATCATTTTTTCAGGCGTTTCCCAGTAGGTATGTAAAAATAATCCGAGGTTCGGATCTTGCATACGTCTAAACAAAAGTGTGCTGAATATAGTAGTGTGGTTGTCAATCACGGATAGAATGGTTAATGTTGCACGTGTATAAAGTAAACATTTGAATCAGCCTTTAAGAGGTCGTAAGCCCTATAAATATACAGCATGCCATACTCTTCTTCATCTATGCTAAGATTTAGATAACAAAAAAATATTCCAATGAAATTGTTGTTTTGTTTGATCTTTGTTTCTTATTTAATATTACACATATTTGGTTAACACATTGATTCTTAGGCAAAGAATTTGCATCTTGCTATAGTATTATAAAACGTGTAATAGGTTTGGAACGGTTTAATCTATTTCACATTGTTCCTTGTTGGAAAATTGGTTTCGGGTTGCGAGTAATTAAGGTATACGTAACGAATTAATTTCGTTACCCGAGGTTTCACTGTGGATACAAACATGTCCAGTGCAATCCCGAGTAGTTGAAAGTTTATCTCATTTTCAGGACCCAAGAAAGAATAACATGAATATTTTTTTGAATATGTTAAAATCATAAATAATAGTTAGAACAAAATTGTAGTAATACAAATACTAGACATATTCTTTCGTAGATAGTTAGAAAGTGATATGGTTCGATGTTGAATGGTGAACATTATACGAGTTCGTTGAGTGATCATCTAGGTCAAGCTGATGACAGGTTAATGATAATTGCAATACATATTTTATTGATTTCCCAAAAAATAGCATTGTCTCTATGAAACATCAATAATGAATTTTGCATAATTCTTGCATTAAGTCCAATTTGTGAATTGATATCCTTTTCGTTTTTGAATTTTTGTATTTTTTGATTTACATATATTTTTATTTCTTGCTGTTATCAATACAAAACATTGAAGTAAGTAATCTTATAACTCCACCAGTAGACTAAAATTTACATTAAATTTATGTTTTATACTGACATTTCTGGGTGGAAATTCACTTTATACGATGATATAATAATAATTAATTTTACAATGATTGAAGAAAACACTTGTTTTTTTACTACTTGAGTTTTATTATAGACTACATGTTTCAGAAGTTAAACTTCCATCATTCAGGTCTGTATAATAACAGATGTTATTATACAGACCTGAATGATGGAAGTTTAACTTCTGAAACATGTAGTCTATAATAAAACTCAAGGAGTAAAAAACAAGTGTTTTCTTCAATCATTGTAACATGTCTTACCACAAAGTTAATGCCGAAACAATAAATATAATATAATTATTTTTTTTAGAAAAATAAATATAAAATCATGGTTTTTAACTCATGCCTCATATTTTATGTACATAATATAAAATTTAGTCTAGCCTCCTACAAATATGATGATGTTGGTTAACGATAAAACCTGGTTACAGATCACATAAAATAAACGTGAAAAATGATAGCCTGTCAATAGATAATTTGGGCTTTAACATGTCGATTAGCGAATACCTATTTAATCGATCAAAAATGCAAACATATAACATTTTTTTGGTAGTACGTTTTTTTTGCATTTTTGGACTAAGAAGAATCTACTTAGTCCAAAAATGCAAAAAAAAACGTACTACAAAAAATGTCCCTTACTGTGTTTTGAGTTTGGACAGCCGATAACTCATTCTGTATTTAAGATTGAAGATGAAATGTTGATATTGTGTTTTTAATAACATGTTACTAAGGAATGGCACTTTGTCCTAGGAGAAAGCCTCGCAGAGCTGCAGCAAACAGCGGGAGTATCAGCAGTTGGACCCTCTCTGCTACGCACCCTGGTCCTGCTGTCATTTGCCACAGTTATCATGAGCTGGTTCATATCAATATCCGTCTCGAAGGATCAAAGGTTTTTCCAACATGTTTACTTAAGATGATTAGTTAAAAAAATATTTTAATATGTATTTATAAAATAATTAAGTATAATAGGTATATGTATAATACAACAACAAAAAACATTTAATTTTATATAATTTAAAATTATTTTCTGTATTACCCCTAAACGAATTAGGTAAAAACAAAACAAAAAGAGACTGAGCCGCGGGTGGTTGTGTCTCAGTCTGGTTAAATGGAAAATAAAGAAAATAGAAAGCACACATTTCTTATGTTTTATTTCACAAACCTACTAAATTAATTACAAATAATTTATAAATACTCTATGAAACAACAATGCAATTGAAACTATCAGGTGACAGCAGCTGTCATGAAGCAAGCTATCCGCCATGACCAATATTTAGTTTTGCGTGTGTTTCTATTACGTAGTGTTTTACAGATGGCGCTGCCATTGCATCGCTGTTTTTCAAAGTATGATTTAACTAATCATAATAAAAAACACACAAATCTTGTATTCAAATGCAATGTTTTGTCTAAATTTAAAAGCAATCGTTGAATATACAATGTATATAACAGAAATCTCAGCATTAAAAAAACTTAAAGAAAAACATTTATTTAAATGCCGTATTTGATAAATTGAAGAAATGTTTAAAAAAAATTCAGTTATAATATATGTATATAAATAAATATATATTTTTTTCAATAAATGCCTAAAAAATTAATTATTATTGATTGAAAATATTTATACACACATATGACATATCAACCGTTTTAAGTTATTTAAAAAAGTTCACTAACATTTGTATTTACAAGAAAAATGTTTTGACAAACTAATTAAAGCACATTTTTGAGTAAAATTTTTGAGTATTCATGCATTTAAGTGACTAATATGAGTACAAATGTGGTTTAAGTTTAAAACCGGCATGAAATTATTTATCAAATACAAAAAATAATATCCCTGAAAATATAAGTTTCTGATGAAACGAAATACAGGTTTCGTTTAATTCCATTATTTTAAGACTTTCGTAACAAAAATGTTGAATCATTAAGCTCGTTGAAAAGCATAGTCTCGATATTGGCACGGAAACCAAAAGATAAGGGTGGCGGCCAGAGAGAAAAGCGCGGAGAATGGATAAGCCTAGAAAAACCCCTTCGACTGCATGCTACCCTTGTACAAACGAAGGCTTATCTTGTTTTAATTTGTTAGCAATTTTAATATGGGACACATTTTATTTAACTTATCCCTATACTTATTTATAGAACAGTTAATTGTTTATTATGTGGAATGGATGCTTAGCTTCCGAAACTAGTCGTCATAAAATAAACTCAAGTAGTAAAAAAAAGTGTTTTTTTAAATAATTTAGTACATATTTGCATTTTTTATTATATTAAATTGTGAAATGCCAAACAATAAAAAAAAACTAATTAGACTACCAATTACTTTTTCCGCAGGACTTTATTTTAAACATGATTGATAAGATTATGATAACCGTTAACTAATATCAAAACTTTATTATTTTGAGAAATAAAAATAATTTGTTTTTTGATCCACTCACATTTTTTTAACCAACTAGTTTCGGCAACAACCTGTTGCTCTCTTTAACAGGGCAACAGGTTGTTGCCGAAATTAGTTGGTCACTGAAAATGTGAGTAGATCAAAAAACAAAGTCTTTCTATTTCTCAAAATAATAAATCGATATGATCCACAAAGTTGATGCTTTCAATATTACAAACGTAATATTAAAACTGATTTAATTTATTGTGTTTTGTATATTAAAAGCATTGTTAATTTTGTGGTATGATAATAAAACATTCTCCTTACCATTCATCGTTCATTTTGTGTAATACCACTTAAAAAACCACTACTTAGTGACTCCCGGATTCGGAATAATCTATATATCAAATGTAGAACGTAACATTTGACCTAATGATAATTGCGATACCGGTAGTCACTAAGTAATGTTTTTAAAGTGGTATTACACAAAGTGAAGGATGAATGATAAGGAGAGCGTTTGTTTTTTCTCTCTCAAAAACCCATGCATGATAAATATTTTATTCTAACTTACCATCACGCCTTCTCTTTAAGGGTAGGCAGAGAAAATATATAGCCATGCCAAGCTCTCAAACATTCAGCTTTTCAAATCATCTTCGCTTTTGAAATTTATAAATTTACCTATTACACATAATAACATGCTTGCCAATTATTCTGACTCCTGATCTGACCATTTTCAAATGTTTGAAATACTTGGTCATGCCAAGTTGTCCTCTAAGAAAAAAAATGTTTATTGCAGTATAAATAAAGGACAACAATCTTGTTTGATAAGGTAGAAAAAAAAAGGTCAACAAAATGGCACTTTTTGTTCTTATCACTAATAAATACTCTCTTCTTGACAAACTTTTTACGCTGATTCCATATTTATATGTAGTTTATCTTTTTGACGTAAAATTTTTGTAAACATTCGTATATCCCACTTATTTTACAAATTTCAGAGAAAAAAAGTATTTATCTTGTTGTATATTGATTTCAGATTTATTTCATTGTGAATTAGATTTGTAAAATAAAACACCTGTAAAAATAGAACCATTTTAATTTTCATTAATATAAACACGACTAGTTTCATTAGAATTAAGTTTTTATGCTGATGTTTCTTGATGAAACTTTATGTCATATTATAAAACAGAAACTTTTTTCCACTTAAATTCTATTGGGCCAGTGACTGAAGTGAAAATACAATTTATATTTAATTTATATTCTGAATATTTAAAGCATTAACTTTGTGGATCATTGTAATATATTTTGGAGACATAAAATGTGTTATAATTTATTAATGAGAACATCATTAATTCTCTAAACAATCTAATTAATAAACTCTATAGTGGTCTTATACCAGTGTTTCATTTTTATAATTAAATTAATATTCTTAAAAATAAACAAAAAAATATTATGAAAAACTCTTAAATAATCAAATCACATTAATACCATGAAAATATTGATTTTTTAATTTTTACTTCCAATACGATATTGCTAAATTACAAAATTTTCGCTCTGAATGGCATCCCAATCAACCCCTAAAACGAATTCAATCAACTGCGATACATCCTGTATAAAATGGAGTTATACAAACTACATCGCGCTTCAATTATTACGATTAACTTTTTCCAGAGTAATAAAGTTTGGGAAACTGGGAAATTTAATATACTGTTTTAATATGTATTTCATATGTATGTTTTAATGATTCAATAAATTGTTATGATGTCTTATGTAATTATTTTATTAAATATTTATTTGTAAAAACAAATATGAGGACATCAAACACGTATTTTACGAGTAAATTAAAACTAAATAAAACTGTTAAATTGATTTAATAAATGTTCTAATTTTATGTTATACAGGATAACGCTTAGTAATATCTTTCGATGGGGTGATTTATTTTGGGCCACCTCCTGTAAATCTGTTATCATAACGATATTACAAAATGATTGAAAAAGTATATGAATTACATTCACATGTATGTAGAAAGTTTTTAATATTACATTGGAAATGTTAAGGGTTGTGTAAACACGGAAGTTTATGTTATTTTTGTAATTTTTTCTTGATTTTGCGATACTTGAAAAACATAAAATAATTTGCAAAATATAAGTAATATTTTTATGATATATGGATATGCAAAATAAGCTTTACAAAGAGCAAAGGCATATTGGATCATCGTTATGCGTAAATTAGCAAAAAATTTAACGGATTTTGAAAAAAAATAATTATAATTAAATAATTTTTTACTAAAAATTATTATTATTTCATACTACGCAATAAACTCTGATCTTAAAAATCTTTATAAACGAAGAAACAAAAATCGATCTCTTTTTTAACAATTATCTTCATTACAAACAATATCAAATTTACAATAATATGTATCAAACATATTTCATATTAAAAATCCAACTTATTTTTATTTAATATATTTATTTTTTAAAAAACAAAAAGCGTAGCCATTAAGTATTTTGTAAGAAACAATTGATAAGATGTCTTAGTTTTGTAATTGTAAATTTTTAGTGAAATTAATTAATAAATTGATAAACATGTCTTTTTAAAACTTCTGTATAAATAAATATTTTTGATCAATGTAAATAATAGATTTATGCATTATCTTGTATACATTACATAATTATTAGACAAATATACATATGTAATATTTTAAGTTATTTGTATGATGTAATACCTTGTTGTCAGAACCACGATGAAAATAAAATAAAATAACATTTTAAAAACATTGTTTTTATTAAATTTCTATGGTATTAAAAAAAAAACTTCCCCACCTTCTATCTTGAATAATTTTATTTGGTCCCAAATCGAAAACAATGGTCTATGATTCATTTGTTAGAATCAGACAGGATTGTATTATTAACTGATTAGTAATTAACACGATGTTTTAACTACAATAATAAAACACTTAAATATATATAAAACAAAGTGGCCTTATCCACATATTTAATTTGTTTATAGAATTCAGACAAATTTACTTCAGAATTTTTATAAAAACGAATAATTTGATAAAATTAAGCACAAATGATGCAATTAAATTCAAAGATATTTTTAATTTTGAGATATCAAGAGTACATGAAATTTGTTTAATTTTACCAAAAGTATTAATTTGGTAAAATTAAACAAATTTCATTACATTAATTTTAAAGATGTTTGTATATTTATGATATTAAGAGTTTTCAATAAATTTGTTCAGAATCTAACAGTTTCTTATAAAGTGTTCAATTTTACATTAAAATAGGAGGGTTTTAAAAAAATCAATAATTTTACTATCGAAACAAACAAGTAAATATTACAGGTGATATTTATTGATTTGGCCTTTAATTTGTAGAACTTCATTTAAATTTATATATAATATTAATTGTTAAATCGATTTTACTAAGTTGTATTTTACTGTAAAAAAACACATAAAAATGAATATTGTGACGATTGTTTCACCTAGATATGGCATTTTATACATTAATTTGAAAGAAATTTGTTTGAAAATGCCATAACTAGGCGATTCAATTGTCATTATATTTATTTTTATGTGTTTTTTAAAAATAAAATACATCTTAGTAGACTCAAAAATCTGCTTTATTTAACACTTAATTTTAAATTACAGGAGATGGTTAAAAATACAAGTTTTCGAACTCACCTCAATGAAATTCGTTGTCCTATAAACCTTTTCACATTATAGCGCCTTTAGCTATGTTCAATTTTGATTATAAAATGAAAAAAATAAAAATAAATAGAGAAAAAACAAGAAATAAAAAAATGTTTGTTTGATCTTGGCTGAACAGTGGAACCCACCTACGCGCAAAGTAAACCTTGTCAGGGTCTAAAATTCTTGTGACAATTTACTTGTTTGCCTTCCCCTGTCAACATCCTTACTGTGTTGCCTTAGGATAATAGGAAAGGTCCTTATAATTTTCTACCCGTAACTTGAGGCTGACACGAGAACATTGTTTGATATTTGGAAAGACGTAAACCTTGGGCTCAAATTTGATAAGGCAAATATTAATTCAATCATGTTTGATTCGATTCCTTTTTTTAAAGTAAAATGTCTGGTAGGGCGAATTGGCTTGGATCAGATACAAAAGTAAAACGCTTTCCCTTCTCAGAATACACACAGCAATTGAAAGAAGAGAGTGAGAGAATCGTTTTTTTTTTCTTTTTCCATCGTATACATAAACAGTCTATGCGCATGTGCCGGGTGTACTGTGTTAATACGTAGCACAGGGAACGACTAAACGCTTGAAAAACGCTGTACATTTTTTTAAAAGGAATAACCCACAAAGCGTCTATTTTAGACGTTTGACTGCTGGAAGGATAGTAAGGATGGTAAATGTGAAAAATATATCACAAACACCCAGACCTATTGGAAATTAATCTTTCTTGGATTCATTTTGGTGGGAATCGAACCAGCGGTGCCAGTTTCATAGTTGAATGTCTACCCAACTACGCAACGGTGCCTGTCGGCATTAACTTTGTGTATATTTATTGATTTGGCGTTTGATTTGTAAAACTCTATTTTAATTTATGTATTAATTTTTAAATCAAACATATTTTTTTAGTCTACTAAGTTGTATTTTATTAACAAAAACACATAAAAAATTAATATTGTTTCAATTGTTTCGCCTAGATATGGCATTTTCAAACGAATATCAAACATTCGTTTAAAAATGCCATAACTAGTCTAAACAATTGTCACAATATTAATTTGTGGTGTGTTTTTGTCAGTAAAATGCAACTTAGTAGACTCAAAAAATTTGTGTTTGATTTAAAAATCAATACAAAAATTAAATTTCTGGATTGACATGTTGATTATTTAAAAACTTAAGCACTTGTATAATACCGCTTATTAGTTATATTTCATTACACACGACTAGTTTCAAAAACTATAGTTGTTTTTGTCGACAGGTGCTTGCAAAAACTGACGTATGTTTATAATCTTATATGATTTTTTTAGGGGTAATGAATCACACATCACGATTTTAAATTCAAATCAAATATTCAATAATAATAATCGATGACATCTCGCTTTGCAATAATACACGGAGCCGATATTGGTGATTCAGGTGACGTATTGCACCATGTGATTGGGTGATATGAGAATTTAATGACATATTATCCACAACCCCAAATCACATCCAATATAGACCTTCGAATGGATGTTGACAAAAAGGTTGTTTGTTATTTTTTTTCAAAATAGGTAATAATTCAACCAACGTTTGATGTGGGCGTTGATTACAAAAAAGGATGTTCCAAAAATACAGTAATAAATTGTTGATTCTAATAGCAAATAACTTGATAGAAATCATATAGCTCACTCTTTTCAACAACGTCATATATAAAAAACGTTAATTTTCAGTTTTCCATGTTTTTGGAATGCCCAGAAAATGAACTATATCCCAGCAAAAGCGGTATATTTTTAGCTTAATATTTACCCGCTACAGTAGAGAAAGTGTTGTTTTTGCATTTTGAAGAAAAGGTATTGTTTAATTATTTTTTAAAAATATATTCAATATTTTTCAAACGGAGAAAAAAAAATCAGGTTTTACCTAAAAATATCTGTTGCACAGTAAAAAGATCAAAAAGTGGTTTGATTTATTTTTAAAACTTTTTATTATATTTTTAAACTTTAAAAATGATCTGTTGAAATAGCAAAAGTTGTGATATATGACGTTGTTGAAAGGAGTGAGCGATATGTTATTAATTAAATTATATGATTTTCTTTTTTTAATTTATACAAAATACGTTGTTTTAAAAATTAAACTTTTTAAAAGAAAATGTATACTGCCACGGATGTTAAAATAAATAAGAATATTGTATTAGTATTTTACGAAATTAGCGTATTATAAATTATCTAAAAAAAATTTTTGCCTAACAATTTTTTTATTGATTAATTAACCATTAAATATATGGAATAATGTGATGGTTAAAATATAAAACAAAACAGCGAAAATTTAGTTTTAGTCTATTGAGAATAAGGCCTTAGATCGATGAATTTAAAAACCCGGCACCAATCAATTTCATTTGTAACCATACGCATTTATCAATAATATAAAAAATATACACATAATTTTAAATAAAAAGCTTTGTAATTTTATTTTAAGGTACTTTTAATTTTAATTTAATTGATTGTGTCTGTGTGCGTGTGTGTGTGTTTTTTGTTAATACTCATATACGAATTAAGTTTCATCCGGTTTTGCTATTATGAGATAATAAAATGTATTTTTTAACCATACGTGTGTCAATAAAACTGCCATAAAAAAGACATATAATGAATAACTACCGAGTCGTTAAACTTTCATTTTTATCAAACGAGGTCAGATAAATTTCATTCAACAATGATTGTGATCAAAATTCTGATAGGAAAACGGAATTTTTTTAGTGTCTAATAAATCGAGTTCTGATCATAAAAATTGTGATGTCTTAAAAAAATACCCCCCATTTTATCATTTAACAAGACAAAATACTTTATTTAATTCACAACTATAAAAAAGGACGTTGAGCTTTCGAATTGCAAAAATCTTATACATAATATAACATAAAATAACTTTCATCTTTACGTCGATTATTATTACTAACACGTTCATCGCGAAAAATCTTGGCAAAATGTCAACTTTCAAAACCCTAAAACTGTATAGATAATATGATTTTTATTTTGGTAGATACAAGTAAACACTGCTCTTTTTGTGTGTAGCATTCTCATATTTATACTCGCTTTGAGTTAAGTGAGTATAAACTTGAGTCGTCGAGGGGGCCTAAGCTAACTTTTAACTTGAAGATCATACATGAAATCAAATAATTTTTTTTTTAGTCTATTCACTTGCACTGAAAAGATCTTTAAAAATAAATTTCTATTTTCACGGCTTTGTGGATAGTGGAAACAGGTTTTGCAACTTAATTCCAAAATAATCAAAGTTCTTTTGGCCAAAAGAGGTAAGATTTTGTTTGATGTGTTTTTGTGTTTTGGCTCTTGTAGTTATACGTATATATGTAATGGTTAGCGTATTCAGCTACCGTGCTGGAGGTCCCGGGCTCGATTCCTAGGGGGGGTTGAAAATAAATATTTGTGATTTTACACTACAATATTTATTTCATATTACCCTGGACTTGTCCCTGAAGCGCAGGAGTGATTACCTTGCCTTCATGTAAGTATCAATCAAAATAACACTGCGTCAGTAAAATGCAGTGCCCTATGCACCATTGGGTGCGGATAAGGGTTAGGAGTTATACGTACGTAACCAAAAAGTATGTTAATTTTGATTTGGGCGCTTTGCTGAGAGATGCTTTTTTGTGGAATGTGTGAGTAATTCTTAAATACATATGTAAGGAAAGTTTTAGCATAGAGTTGTTTGAATGTCATAAGTTGTGAATTGTTGGATTTAATATTTTCACTGTGGGATGTCTCAGATGTACTATTTTCAATATAATTTTTTGGGCAACAATAACATAATTTAACTATGCATTACTTACAAACCACCGCATTACGTTATGTACTTGCTTTAACATAACGACCCATGTAATATTTTTGGTCGCAGTGAATGCTTTTATGGTCACAAAGCATACTTTTGAGCTTTTGAGACCATAAAGCCCATCACAGTAATTAATGCATTAGGACGTATTGCCTCGTCCGCCCCTCTGCTCTATCATTTAACAGGATACTATTTTGACCCTGAACAGAATGATGAATGCGTTACACAATGGTGTATACAGCGATCACTTAAGCCAGACTAGGCCAGGTCGTAAGCCCGGTAAATGTCCCATGACTTTCATATTGTTTACACGTAAATTTATTCGTCTGTGTGATAAATCTACTTAAATCTTACTAACAATACGTCTGGGGGATGATTTTAGTATTTTTGTATTTGTATTGGTGCCTGAGGCGAATACTGGGTGTAAAGTAGTATGTTGTTCGCCTCCGCAGTGTAATGGTCAGCGCGCTCGGCTACCGTACTGGAGGTCCCGGGTTCGATTTCCATGGTGGTCAAATAAATAGTAATGTAATTTTTTCACTGTAATATTTATTCAATATAACCCTGGACTGGTGCCTGAAGCGGAGGGCTGATCGCCTTTCCTTCATGTGTTAATCATCAGGATAACACTGCGTCAATACGATGCAGTACCCTATGCACCATTGGGTGCGGATAAGGGTTAGAAGAAAGTAGTATGACTTCACCAGTAATCAAGACGTCAGGAGAAAAATCTAATAAACCATATACTAAAAGTCATGAAGATTAGAAGGTGGACATGGTTGGAACATGTCCTTAGAATGCCACCTGAGAGCATCAAACCCTCATGTCTCTTTTTACCTCGAGGATTCTGGCTCTTCGGAAGACCGCTGATGACCGTTGACCATTCTTCGACTATACTCAACGGAACTTCGGGATGCCGGACTGACCTGGGAGGAAGCCAAGGAGATGGCGTTTGACAGAGTGACTTGAAGACGTCTTGTGTCGGCCATATGCTCCACCTAGAGAGCGAACATGGAAAAAGACGAAGAAGAAGAGAAGTTCTCACAAAGATTTGACCATATTTAAAATATCGTTGATGTATCAATTTTTTAATGAATGAGTATGGGGTTGTAAGCTTCCCAAAGCACTTGGCACTGGCTGGTTTAAGTGATTCCTTTATAACACATATCGTTCATGCAACAATGGCGTACTTCTACTTTTAAAAATATTACAGGAGATGCCATTCAGATGTTATAGTAACAGAAATGACGTTATTTTATTCAATCCTACAATGACACTCACGTCATCTCGCAGAATTTCACCACTAAATAAATTCTGTCTATGTTTCTCCTAATGTAAATGGTATTTTTCCACATTTTGACGTATTCAACATGTTTTTTTAAAAAAAAGTATAATTACGTCATTTTTGCACCAAATGAATATTAATATATCGTTCTAAGGGTAAAAACCCAATATTTTTTAAAATAAATTAAAATTGTTATGGTGAATTCCATTTAAAAAAATAAAAATTTTATATTGTGGCAGTAGTTGAATTTTTTCCTTAGTATAGTCTCTTAAGGAGAATTTATATAAAATGTCTTGAATTTTGCAGAAAATAGCGAAATCAAGAGGGAATTCTGATTCGAAAGTCATATCACAAATAGTAAAAGTATCGCTCTAAAGACGTACGAGGATTTATATGCAAAATGCGCATCCCCCGCACAAAATTGCACAAGGGATCGCTGTATGAACAAGCGAGAGCATCCACGAGAAAAGAGAAAAAAACAAATATTTTTTCCTCGTCTTTTAAAACTCATCTACGCCCAGTAATACACAAGACTATAACTTTATCATTTATTAATCGATATCTCAACAAAAATGAAGAAGAATATGGAACTTTAGGAATTTACAGGGCTTGTTGCCTGTCATAGGCTGTGTAAGTGATCACTTTATATACGAGTAACATTTACCATTGTACCCATGATTGACAACAACACTATTCAAATTTTGGAAGTCATACATATTTAATCGATTTCATGATGCTCCATAATTGAGTTTAGAAAGCTTTTATTTAGAACGTAATTTTTAGAACTTGTTTATACATACATCCGTTAATTAAAACGTTTATTCATAAATGATTTTTCGGTAGTACAACTTTCGTTGCTAAGCAACCTTCTGATGAGTTCAAAGAGAGAAGTATTCACGCATCGTTATATAATCTGGTGACCCCAAATACCTTAAATTATGTTTATGTAATCAGTTATTGACCGTTCTGGAGGTTCTTGGTTCGATTCCCAAGGGGGGTAAAATAAATATAAATGATTTTTTCACTGTAATATTTATTCAATATTACCCTTTCCTTCATGTGTAAACGATCAAGATAACGCTGCGTTTATATGACCCAGTGCCTTTTGCAACATTGGGGTGCGGATAAGGTTTTTTTTAAATTTTATTAATTAGTTATTGAAATACAATATTCTTATACGATGTACCTACTGATATTTATAAACAATATAGTCTTTGATATTAAAACAATGTATGTTTTCCAAAAAATTGGATCTAGGATTGAACATGATTTCTACTTCTTTTATATGACAATTTTATACGTTCTTTTTATACACGTGGGAAGCTCAAAGCCAATTTTGGTAAACAGCGATTTTTTCTAACAACACCCTTGGGCTTTTGTGGGAGCGGAAAGGTTCTGGATCATTATTAAATTTGGTGGAATTTTTATTTTATTCTAAATTGCTTTTCCTGGTAGACGTTCACAAAGCTTTATTTTTATTGATATCAGTGCCGTGTGATTTTTGTATTGTTAGCAACTTCTCACCTGCTACTAGAAAATTGAATTTTACATCGAACATAATCGATGAATGTGATCGAAACAAATTATTTCACACAATATTTATATTTTTTGTAAGTCATATGAAGTAAAATTCACCAGTTTTCATTAAATTTATTTTTATGTGCAAATTATTGATGTAATTAAATAAAATAAACCCGCAGGAACTATAATCTTATCATCGTTTCAAAAGTACAAATATATTTTTATATGTTTAAATTAAAAATAAAATTTCTTGAATGTTTTCCGCAGATACTTTGTGGTACATTTTATAATATCTTTATAAAATTGATAAAATTTGTTTTCAACACTTTTTTAGTTTTTTTACCACTTTTTTATGGTTTTGATTTACAATATACCCTGATGATGACAAGGTATTGTCGAAACCGGTAGGTTAAATTGTATTAATAAAAAAGTGGTGAAAACAAAGTTAATTAATTTTATAAAGATATTAAAAATAAAATACTTCTTCTTACCCCTTGAGAATTATACTGTGACGATTTGTTTTGGAAGCTACATATATACTCGTATGCTTTCATCTACGGTTTGAATATAAACAATATTTTATTTATTGTTTCGGCATTCACGTTGTGGTAAGACATGATGAAATTTTAAAAAGAAAACATTTGATTTATTTAAGTAATTTCAAGGAATTAGCTTCCGAAACAAGGCGTTAAGATGAAATACTAAAGGGTTAAAAAATAAATATTTTGTTGAAAATTAAAATATGTTACTTGTATTTGAAATTGTTCAGGTTAGATAATAACATTAATATTTCATTTAATTTACAAATATTTTCTTTAGTGAAATTCGAGGAAACCATTATTTAATCTAGAATTAATAAAATCGCCAATAAATTCAAAGAGAGCAATGCGTAAAGTCAACAGTTTAGAGAAACCTAAAAAGTTACACCATAAAACGCATGTGATTATTTTTTTTAGTTGTAAGTGCGTGAATAGCACTATGGTAGTGACGTGCAGTATTTTTTGCATGCTGATGTAGTGATTGTCATGACGAAGAGACGGGTACATCTCGAAACTAGACAAAAATCTCAGTGAGTGGTATTAACAAACATTACAAACATTTTAGTAAAAAAAAAGTAAAAATGACTTAACACAAAGTAAATGTTTGGAATACAAAAAAAATATATTACAAGAAAAACATAAAAAATAAAATATATGCAGAAAAATTATTTATATATAGACCCAGAAAAATTGTTTGATATTTTAAAGGTACCCTTACAGATATATTTGCTGCAAAAAAATAAGGATAAGAATTATATAAATATGAATATAAGTATCTAAGTATTCGCCACTGAAAAGGTTTTTCAATTTAAAAAGGCGTATAAACCAGTGTTGTTTATTTTGCATGCAAAGATACATTTTTGTATATTATACACTCGCTTTTACCCAAAGTCGTGCTCTGGACGAACCAATTTCAACGAAAACGCTTATTGAGATACGATAATCCAAGACCCAATTTTATTTTATATTACCTTCCTACTTTAAATATCATAAATAGCCCCCATCCCTTACGAAATCCTGGACTATAAAGTTTAACGATCCTTGGATTCTTCTTAAAAAGGACATAGCGAAATGTATAAAATTTAACGTTTCCAATAAATAGAGGCATTTTATTGTGGATTATACAGACTTTGGTAAAGTGGTCAGACCTGAATTGTCTTAGAAACATTGTATATTTTTGAAAAACCCTTTTATTTCCATTTGAATAGTAAACATAATCTGTAATATAGAATTATTTATACCTCAATTCTGTTTATATAATAATTTTTTAAAAATGGGTAATTTTTTTATTCGCCTTCAAAGCGTAATGGTTTTAGCATGTTCGGCGACCGTACTGGAGGTCCCAGGTTCGATTCCCAGTGGGAGAAGGGTCAAATAAATATAATTGATTTTACTCTTATAATTATTCTATTTTACTCTGGACTAGACTTTCCTTCATGTGTTGACGATCAGGATAACACTGCGTTTACATTATGCAGTGCTATGTGCACTATCGGGTGCAGATAAAGGGAATTAGATTGAAAAGTTTTATTTATATCCACAATTTTAATTATGTCTGATTAACTGTGATTGAAATATTTCTTCTGAAATAAATTTCTAGAAGGTTTTTTGCAATTACTTTGTGATACATTTTATAAAATTTTATAATTTAATATTAGAACTTTGTTTTAAACCACTCCTTTTTTGGTGTTTTTCTCTAACTGATTTCGACAAGAGACTTATCATCTTTAACCCTGTCAATACTGTCGGGACATATTGTCCCAAAGAATTAAATGCTTACAAATACATCGGAATCTAGGATTTTAGTACTATATGGTCATAGGCTCGTAAACAAGTCCAAACCTGTCTGCTTTGTTGCTTTATACTGTCTGCTTTTTTTTCTTTTTTTTTCTTTTATCTATCATAAAATACTGTTGGGACACAAACGACCCACTCACCAATACTATTGGGACTATATGTTCCAATTATTATTTTGCAATAATCAATAAATAATATAATAATTTATTTAAATATTTGTTTTTCCCGTAAAACAAAATTAACAATAAATATTTTGTGTTATGAATATACATTAATTATTAAACTAAAAAAATTGTTTTGAAAGGGTTAAGAAGGATGGACATTTACGGAATCTAAAACTGTGAAATATTTATAATGGGCTGAGCAGGCAAAATTAGGGAGTAGATAATTTATTATTTTGTAAATTGCTTGCTAATCAATGCTTATTTATAATTACTGGTCGAATTATAAGCGTCATAAAAATTGAAAATCGTATATTCAGGCGTCTCCTAGTATGTTAAATAATTCGATAAAGAAGGTTACTGCTAAATAAAAAGCTTACGGAACAAATGTGAAACAATGTGTAAATTAAAGGATTTATACAATATATATAATTAAAATGTAACTTTGTTTTAAAATAAATATAATACACCTTTCAAAATCAGTATAAAATGTTTTAAAATACCTTATACTGATTTTAATTATAAAATGGAAAATCACAAAGTTGGTGTTTCAAATGTAAATTGAAGATATGTTCAAATTTTGATTTGAGTCATGTGGTAGCATGGTGAATGTTAAACGTGTATAAAGAGATCAGTTAATCCAGCCTTTTTTTAACCACCCATACATTAATTTTATTCTATTTACGAGTACACCTATGTTGCAATGCAAATTTCAATTTATGTTTTTATTTATATATAGATTGATGTGGGTGTGTGTGATGTTTATTTTTCATTTCAAACTTCGTTATCCTTACACTTCTACGATTCCTCTGAAATAGAGGTTTTACTGGTAATTATTTTTTGTTGTTGCTTTTTTTAAAATTATTCAGTACACATTTTTACACAATTTTTTACGTTGAGTTTTTAAAAATGTGTAACAAGATACGGTTGATTAAAAAAAATGTGTTTGTAATTAACTTTCAAAATATTTTTTCTTATCTTAAAGTATTTTCTCGGAATCCTTTGGAAAATTCTTAAACTTGAGTTTAAAATTAGCACTTTTAATATCTTTGTATTTTGATATCTTTTTGTTCTTCTAGTACCCTTTATTAAAGCCTAAAATAAAATGGAAACCCACACATAGGCCATGCCTTTGTTGTATTTATGTAGTTTTATATTTTTGTTCTTATAATTATATTATATTGTGAAATGCAACAACAAAAGTTGAATGGATGTTGGATTTACTCTTGTTCAATGTTGATTCATTTGCTAAAGTGGTAGTACATAATGGAGTCCTGGTTCCAACTCTGGTGAAAGTAGACTGAATCCAGTCAAAATACAATTTCTTAGACGAATAATATAAGAAAAGAATTCAAGGCTCAAATAAACATTTTCAACATAATTAAGAAAGGTGTATAGAGATGGTTTGGGCATATTAAATGAATAAATGGAAAAAAATTAAAGAATGAAATTTTTGATGCAAATGTAGTAAGAAATTAAAACAGAAGACGAATATAAAACATCTCATGATCAAGCATTTCAAATCATGAGCGTGGTCAGGTCAGAACGTAGTATTATAGGAATATTTGATGGATGAGTTTGCAACGATAGATTGGTATGGCGTCCTATACTCTCTGCCTACCTCTGCAATGAAACGGCGTGATAGTGAGTTTTGGTTTTATTTTTTTATTTTAATTTATTACGATGTAAGTCTCGAATATTAATTTTACAATACGAATGAATGAAAATACTATGTACGCCTATATTTTAATAGCCTACAACTAAATTTACAAGAACACAAAAAAATATATTATTTGCATCCAAAAAAAATTGGGCATTCTTGGTTTTCATATTTTTTCATAGAAAAATGCAGAATGCAGTAAATTGAATTTTAAGGGCTGTGTGGGGGTGAACCTGCAAGGGTGGAGAAGGCTCTATCATGAATGCACTTTGTATGGTAATCCAGAAGCTTTTATTGAACGATATTAAATAGTACATATCGATAGACAATGAAAAAGACTTGATATGATAGTATGAACTTTAAAAAAAATCATTAATTGATTCAGCAGTCACTTTGTGGTAAAATCTAAATATTTTTAATTTTAAGTACTTAATGAATACAACTTTAAAAAAAATCTATTGTGACACGTGTTTCGATGCATTCCGCATCATTTTTACGCATCATTTTACACATCTCCATATACATACCCGCTGATTATTTTGACTCCTGACCTAACCATTTACCATTTGTTACAAAACATATGTTTTATTATTTTGAAATATTGGGTATTCTAACTGGATTAATTCATTATCACTTGAAGAGACTCGAAACCCTTAGCTGTAGCTTAACTTATATAAGCTTGTACGAGTGCAGGTATGCATATCTAAGTACCTTAGCTAATGGGTATTTTATTTTTCCTCATCTTAATACTACTTTACTTTACTTCAATTTTCCTTGCGTTTGACTTCGGCTTCTTTTTCACTCATATGGGTTGTGTCTTATGGGATTTTAGAGTCTTGGATCCAGTTGTATTGCTTCATGGATATTTTAAAAAAATTTATGAATAAACATTAATTTATTTCCTTAGAAAAGAGAAATTATACAACCTCCGTAGTGTAATAATGGTCAGCACGCTAGGCTTTTGTACTTGAGGTCTCGGGTGCGATTCCCAGAGGGGTCAAATAAATGTAAGTATTTTTTTCACTCTGATATTTATTCAATATTACGCAGGACTAGTGTGCCTGATGCAGAGGGCTTATCACCTTTCCTTCATGTGTTACGATCAAGAAAACAAAGCGGTAAGATGATGCAGTGCCCTATGCACCATTGGTTGTGAATAATGGTTTGAAGAAGAAGAATTATACAACAATTAAAGTTAACAAAAGTACTACTTGTATAAACATGGACTTAGCTTATGTTGATATGCAAAAAACAGTTTCGAATCCCATCGTACAAAACTAGGTAGTTCCTACCCCGTAAGATGTAAAATTTTGCCACAAGGCATTTGATCAAAACTCTCGGAAATATTCATAAGTCTGGCAAGGGTGCGAAATTTTAACTACCCTTACATTTTTCAGGTTTATTTTGTCGCGGAAGTTTGGCACACGTCGTAATCTGTCCTGAAAGTTTTGCCTGAATGATACAGAACGCCGGTTCTCCGGGGATCAACGAACTTACCCTGAAATCCCTCTATAGGGGAGGATACTTTCAGTTTTCTGAAAGTTTTCAGACTTTTCAGCATAATGCTTAGATGACGCTACTTTTATAAGTGTCACTACAACATTATGTATGTAAGTGTTGTGCTTATGCATTTGCAGTTTTAAAAAAAATATTCTAACCGTTATACGCACTCGATGGTGCATTGGGCACAGTGTTTTCTTTATCGTTACTTACATGAAGGTAAGGTGATCACTTCTTAGTGATCACCTTTCGTGTATTTGACTACGCATTTTTTTTATCGATGTTGCGCGGTATGGTTGATTATCCGGAAACTATCCGGAGCAGTGGTCTGTATGTTCCCGATAGTTACCTAAGACAGCGTCGACATAGATTGTTTCACATTCCTATACACAGGACCAACCTGCCGATGGTTATGCCTGTAGGAAGAGCTATCGCTATGCTGAACAATATCTCATTGGATATTGATCTGTTCCATGTATCTGAAGGAATTTTCCGAAGCGGGATTCTTCTACACCTTTAGCAATAGTTTTCTTCCTTATTTTCTATTTATGTTAATGTATACGATTTAAATTAAAGTTTGTAATGTGTATGTTAATTAGAAAAAAATAAATTGAATTGAATTAGTTTCAGGAACCAGTCAAGGGTAATACTTAATAAACATTAGAGTGAAACTGGCAAAGGAAGGATGAAAGCAGAGTGAATGCTGTTGAAATGCGCTCCCTCAGACGAATGTGTGGAAAATCATTGTATGACAGAATTAAAAACGATGATATAAGAAAGGAATGTAAGGCTGAACGAGGAATAATTGAAAAGATTAGAAAGAGCTCTTTGCGGTGGTATGGACATGTGGAGCGAATGGATAGCGAGAGAATGACTAAGAAAATATATGTGGCGAATGTGAGAGGGAAAACAGAACGTGGACGACCGAAAAAGACTTGGCACGATCAGATCAATCAGAACCTAAAATCTGGCGGTGTCAAAAGTCTGCGTAATCGGAGGGCATGTATGACTAGATGTATGGATGTGAAGGAGGCTAGGAGTGTATGTCAGGACAGAAGAGTGTGGCGTTCCATCCTCTCTGCCTACCCCTGCGGGGAAACGGCGTGATGGTAGTAGTAGTAGTAGTAGTAGTGAAAAATCACTAAAATTCATTTTCACCCTCCCTCTTGGAAATGAATCCATGAACTCCAGCACGGTAGCCAAATACGCTAACCATCAAACTACGAAACGCACTGATAGAAAAAACAATTTTATATGAAATATCGCAGTTTATAAATATTTTTATAATTTTGTGGGCAATCCAAATCCATCGCGGAGAATCCATTTTAAAGTGGCTTGGAACTGAACGCCTCAAATGCTAAAAAATATGTTTTATGTATGAATTATTATTATTTTCTTAAGACTACGCTGCCAGGTTGCTATTCCTGATTTAAGTTGAGATAAATTTACATCTTCTCCAATGCTAAACCGAGAAGGTATATCTTTTGTTATTGGTTCCATAATTCATCAATTTGCATAAAACATTACATCCCATCTATCGACAGATATTGGAAGTTTTGACGTAAATCCATAGCGGTATTAGGAAACGCTGAATCAAATGGGGAACGTAAAATAAAATCATTTATAAATTTAAAATGGTTTTAGAGTATTTTGAGGGAAATTGAGGAGAAACAAAATGCAATATTTTGAGTGTGTTAAAATCTTTGTTCACAAATACTGGATTTGTGTCCACTAAATTACTGATGTATTTATATACATCTCAATTAAGATGAAAAGGAATATAAATTTCAGGGTACTAACAAGGCTTAAGAACGTTCGTTGGCTGGTTTAAAAAATACCTTTGTAACAATTACCATTCGGACCATGTTTGACAACCACACTATACAAATTTTATGTTATACTATGCTTCAATTAACACCTTCGCTCTCATTCTATTTCTTGGAACTATCTATGGTTGAGTTTCGTAAGTTTGTTTTTAATAGCAGAAACCTTTATGAAATGTTTTGAAATTCTTTGAGAATTATTTTACATACAAGGAGACGCTTCAAGTTGTTCAACTGTCAAAATCAACATTTATGTACGAGTTGATTAATTACAAAACCCGCATGAAAAAATATCATATATTTTAACTAACTAACCATCACGCCGCTTCCCCGTAGGGGTAGGCAGAGAGAATAGAGCGCCACACCACTCTGTCCTTGCAAACATTATTCGCCTCTTCCACGCTCATGCATCTCCTCATACATACCCGCCGATTGTTACGACTCGTAACCTGACCACTTTCAAGTATTTGGCATACCTGATCGTGCCATGTTTTTCTCGGTCTTCCTCTGCTTCTTTTCCCACTCACATTCGCCTCATAAATTTGTTTTACCGTTCTTTCCTCACTCATTCGTTCTACATGCCCAAACCATCTCAACACACCTTTCTTAATTTTATCGATAATGCTTATCTCAGCTTTGCATTCCTTCCTTATTTCACTATTTGTACATCTATCATACATCGTTTTGTCGCACATTCTTCTGAGAGATCGCATTTCGACTGCATTCAGTCTACTTACTACTACAATAATATATTTTGCAATTAAAAAACATTGATAGCCTTGTGGTATGGTGATAAAACACTCTCCTTAGCATCCATTGTTTACTTTGTGTAATACCATCTTTTCATACGTTTATTTGTGACCGGTTTCAAAAAATTATTCCATCATCAAGTCATTAATTATTTTTATTATTAATTTGTCATTAATATAAAAATATAATTTTGCAATCTATAGAGATTTCATTATAAATGCACATATAAATAAAATATATATTTTGAAATAAATCTTTCAAATTCGACTGTTTTTTCCGAATTATGGCCGGAGAGCTAATTTCAGTAGAACCAATTGATGTATCTCTTTTAATGGTTTAAAACCCAATCATTGTATGCAATTTCTAAATGATTTTCTTATCGCATCTTTCCCATTCCCGGCCTAGTTAAAATTTCTCTTTCACTTAAACTTACCGCTAAAATATATTGGAAATTTTGTAAAATTTCGCTGCGCGGAAAGCAAGTAAAACAATTTGTCGTTTTTTTAACAAATCTTAGTGAAATATGAGAAGAAGTTTAGAAAAAAATACATAGATAAATCCCCTTTTCAAACAGGATTGATTTATATGAATAATGATTTGAATGAACTTTGTTATCGAAACGTCAGAATGTTTAAAATAAAGTACTTTTTGTTGATTCGGCATTAACTTTGTGTAGTGACATGTAGATCATTTGAATAATTAAACGCTTATTTAATACCACTTATTGAGTTTTATTTCATAACGCACAAATAGTTTCGAAAACTACAAATTTTTCCATCAACGGGTGATTACAAAAACTCGTGAATAAATTTTTTTTTTTTTTTTTTTAATAATTGTAATATATAAAGAAGTAGGTGGGGGTTATAAGAAGAAGGGGGCGGTACTTTGTTTAACGGGAACATAGACAATAATGGTGATGTATTTTGGAAAAATATTTTTGGTGATATATTTTTGTCCTATATAAAAGAAATAACAATTTATCTTTATAAATTTCAATATGTCGTCTTTTCCGCTTTTGTAGTGTAATGATCAGCTACCATACTGGTGGTCCAGGGTTCGATTCAAATAAATATAAGTGGTTTTTCACTCTAATATTTTTTCAATATTACTGATCACCTTTCCTTCATATGTTAATGATCAAAATAACAGTGCGTTTATATGATGCAGTGCCCTTTGCACCGTCGGGTGCAGATAAGGGTTCAAAGAGAAAGAAAATATGTCAATATACATATGGCAAGAGTAAATTTATGTACGATTTTTTGTTTAAACGATACAAACATTGTTTTCATCAAAGATAAAGAAGAAAATGGAAGTCGAGGCATTTATGGGGCTGACAATCATCATAGGCTGGTTTAAGTGACCACTTTACTGATAATTTATTTATAATTATATTTTTTATTTTAATTATATTTTTTATATTATATGTATGATAATAATATGAAAAATACTCTTATAATTGGAGATAATCTAGATTTGTGAACAAGTATTTGGACACACTCAAAATGTTGTAGATACAAACTTTGTTTCAGTGTAAACTTTTAATGTACGTTATTATTTCTCTCATTTGTTTTATTTGGCACCATCAAATTAGATAATACGAGTCCTGTAAGAGCGCGTTATTGCTCGATAAATGCGAATTAAATCGTTCGAATTAATAGATGACCTTCGTAGTAAGGGTAGTTACATAAGCTAGTAACGATGAACCACCCTTAGCAAAGCGCTGTTTAAAGATTTCGGTCGGCAGGAGGGAACGGGCTTCTTGTAAACTGATTTATGGAGGCCGAGGGTCGGAACATTAATAATTAAATATATTATTAGGAAGAAATGTAAAAGGTTGAATTGAAATCTAATATATAGGATGGCGCAAGATGAATGCGTTCACACTTTTTGATCTACTGCTTGGTAAATTGGTGTATAGGGCACTGCATGCAATCGACGTATTAATGACTCGATCATAATTTACAGGAAGGTAAGACCGGCGCTCCGTATTTGATAATTCTTTTTAAGATGCAAAAGATTTCTTGTCACACTTACTGCCTATTGGCTTTGATCTCTGATCATTGAAAGTTCAATTTAATGAGATGATAAATGAATTTTAAACTATGGCTATATATATGTGTGTATATATATAAATAAATAAATAAATATTTATACATGAATACATTATATATATATATATATATATAAATATATATATATATATATATATATATATATATATATATATATATATATATATATATATATATATATATATATATATATATATATATATATATATATATATATATATATATATATATATTTATATATATATATATATATATATATATATATATATATATATATATATATATATATATATATATATATATATATATATATATATATATATATATATATATATATATATATATTTAAATATATATATATATATATATATATATATATATATATATATATATATATATATATATATATATATATATATATATATACATATATATATATATATATATGTATATATATTTTTATTAATTTTTTATTAACGTTTATTAATAAAAAAAATCATATAAATTGTTAAGGAGCTTAACAACTTCGAAAATAATTAAAAATTAAATTAAAAAAAATTGTGACAAATAAAAAATTCTTTTAAACGCTTTAAAATTGAAAAGATAAATAGACAGTGCTCGCGCAAACCGGGACAAAATCTAAACTGGCCGGGACACCGGGATGCGTATCTGAATCCTGGACAATCCCGGTCAAACCGGGACGTATGGTAAGCCTATATATATTCATATATGTAGAAAACATATATGTACAATAATTTATACAGGACGGGATATTTTGGGAAGGCATAGTGGAACCCCTTAATACAATATTATATCTGGAAAAACCACACAGTAAATCACTTAAAACAACGTTTACTTCTTTATAATTCTGATCAGTCCTTAGCGTCTATTGTTATCATACTCTTTGTCTCTAACAAATAAAACCTTTCAGAATTGACCCATCATATCCCCAAATAATAAATAAATCGTGAATAATAAGAACCGTTTCTGTCCACCCCGTACACGTAGATAAGGGTTAATTTATCTGTTTGTCCCTTCCCCTTTGCCGTATGGGGAAGGTTCCTACCTTCAGGAAATCTTTTGATATTTTAGCTGCCTTTTAATTAATTCTTGTTTGTTTTGAGCAATTGACCGTGATATTCGAGAATGTTTTACCGTTTAATATTTCAATACGTTTCTAAACGTGAACGTTTTAAATGTAGGTCAGAGAATTAATTAAATTATTATTTTTGTAATTTATTTTTATACGCCTAAAAAATAATGAATATGTAATTTGATACAAGGAGAGAAGTGAATATTTTTGAAGGTGTGATAATCAAAGGGACAGTTGATACTGTTACAAAAAATATATAAATATATTTTCTGCTTTTTATAATTAAATCCAAGAAAATCTAACTAACAATCGCATCGCTTCACTGCAGGGGAAGGTAGGGAGAATAAAACTTGACACCAATCTATCTTTGTACATAAATTTCGCCCCTTCCATATTCATACATGTTCTCTCACATACACACCGATTATTACGACTGACCTCTTTCTTAAGTGTTTCTACATAGATAGCTGTTGTGAACTCAAATGTACTGTATTCATATTTACTGTGTTACGAGATTGATGAATATATCTAGGAGTTCCAAAAATTTGAGAAGTGTGGTTGTCAATCACAGAGGATTCACCAGCCTATATCTTGGTCGTAAGCCCTGTAAAACCCCCGACTTCTATATTGTTCTTCAATATGTAAAGATGTTAAAACGTAACATTCTCCTTATCATTCATCGTCACTTATTTAAAAAAAATACTACTTCATGACTACCGGTTTCGGAATAATCATTCCATCATCAGGTCAAATATAGACTAAAGTGAAATTGTTACGATCTGACATTTATACAAAATGATGATGGAATGAATATTCCGAAACCGGTAGTCACGAAGTAGTGTTTTTTAAGTGGTATTACACAATGTGAAAGATCTATGATAAGGGGAGTGTTATATTACCATACCACCCAGATAACAATGCTTTTAATATACAAAATGTATGTCAAAATGTATTTACAACATTTTGAGTGTGTCCAAATATTTGTTCACAAATCGGGATTATCTCTAATCACAGGAGTTATTTTTCATACTATTTTTTTGACATCTGAACATAGATGTGATCACTTAAACCAGCCTTTAAAGGTCGTAAGCCCCGTAAATGTCCAGAATTTTTTATTCTTCATCTATGTTCAGATGTCAAAAAATAATGCAAAATAAATTTCAAAATGTATTCATGTTTTTTGATTATTATTAACATATTTTTTTCTGTCCTACAAATACGCGGAATATTATGCCTATTAGTTGATTCAACAAAATATTGAACAAATAATGTAATTATCAACATCGATAATTCCCAATTAAAATGCGCGACTGCGAAATATTGTACGATTATATTCCCCCCACCGAGTACAGTATTATCAGTATGCAAAGTGCAAAGTTGCCCATTGATCTAGTAAATTCAATTCCTGCCTCCAATATCGCTGCCAGTAGTGAAATGGTTATTATTTCGGCAACCAAAACTGCAGCTCCGACAGCGTGAGCTTTCTGACGGTAACGTTAACTAGAATTAAACAAACTTTGCTTTTATTTATATTTGGAAACACCTGTTTAGCTAGAATAGGATTATGAAGGGATGTTTCAGACATAGGGTGATTTCAGACACATATATATATAATTTTTTTTTATTTTCATTTTATTTTATTTATTCAGGAATTGTACAGCTTATATATAAAAAGAATAAAAAACAATAGTTACATTACAAAAATAATAAACATTACATTACATTACCAAAAATAAATTACGTTAAGAAAAAGAAGCCAATTAAAAAATTCCACATTTATGTTGTAAAAACATATTATGTTTTTATAATGCCATCTCAACAAAGATGAAAATGAATGTGGAAGTTTGGGTATTTACAAGGTTCATTTCATCACTTTGTACACGTGAAACATTCACTATTTTATGTATGATTGACAAAAAATCTACTCCATTTTTTGAAACTCATATAAATGTATAATAAAATAAAAACTACATAGTTTTTTTCACATGTGTTTTATTTGACCAGTGGCCGGATTTCGTCGTTACATCATCAGACCTAGTTGTCTGATCTAGTAGTTATCTTATTATATAAAATAGATTCCGCCCGAAACACACACACACACAGATATATGTATATATATATATATATATATATATATATATATATATATATATATATATATATATATATATAAATATATATTTATATATTTATATATATATATATATATATATATATATATATATATATATATATATATATATATATATATATATATATATATATATATATATATATATATATATATATATATATATATATTTACCTTTAATTGACATTTTCATGTGACTTCTGTTGACGAGAGTTGGAATCTAGGCTGGCTTCATCCTACGCCGTATTTCCTCGTTATTGCAAAGTGAGGTTTACTTTATAGCCTTATAAGAGATTAATATATATGTATAGGTGACATTTGGTTTTCAATGAGTATAAATTAGATTTTCAGATGGCCTTCTTCTTTATTTCCAAAACATGTGAATTAGTACCACCATGTGAAAGGGATTCAATCCCATTGCATTTAAAGAAGTTTAAAAAATTAATGCAACATGGATGTTCAATAATGTACATAATAGTAAACGCTACGCAAGTGTATAAAGTTAACCCATAAATGCTCAGACATTCATTTACGTTCATATACATGACTGATATTCCATCGTAAATTGGGACACCTATGATATCGATAGTATTTTATTTGACCGTGAAAGTAATTATGCTCTATCAATATATAAAATGACATATTAGTCAATGAAATGATTCCCAATTAGCACGTTATTCTTGGACTATTACACGTCACAGTTTTATTACAAATATATGAAGAGCCACACTTTTATTACTTATCATTAAGGATTCCATTATTCCGAAAAGGCACTTAAATCAAGGACGCTTTTGCGACTTTCCTCACTTTGTAGGTTTGGTTAGTCCTTTGACCAGGAAACATCACGTGACACAGACATTAAACCAAACAGGACCTTCCGAGGTCGTAAAAACTGGTGGCTGCGAAAAGGATCGCCAGAGAGAAGCGAAGATTTTATTGCAAACGGTCCGGTGACCATTATTTGCAGCAAAAAGGTAAAATGTACACAATTTTATATTTGTGTTAACAATTTTGTGGTTTTTGTATGAAATGAAGTGTTGTACATGTATATAATAAACGCTTTTTAATATAAATTTAATTATTTTGCTATTTTACTACTATTTTTATATCGGATACTGGACTATTCACCCTACGGATAAATATTGCATTAATTCTTTGAAAATGAATAGGCTGAAATGAAAGGGAATGTAATTAATTATGAGTATTTTAATGTTTTAGAATTAAATGAACCCGGACGATGACAAGGTTCTTGTCGAAACCGGTAGGTTAAAGTGTACTTATAATAAAAAAGTGGTTTAAACAAAGTTGTTTAATTTTATAAAGTTCGATTTGTTAATTATTTCAGGAGGTTTAAAATTTAAAACAAGCTAAAATTTACATTTTATTAAGTGGCATTATTATTTTTTAAATAAAATTTTCATTTAAAATTGAAATTAAACAAAAACAACTGTGAGCTTTCCAAACGAAGTTTAGAAGTTCCATTCCAATAGTCATTTTAGCCACACTGAACTGTCACGTACATCTTACTACACCCAGCCCGTTAGTACCAGCCGGTACTTCTCCACTCCGTCTTGTTTTCATCTCCTATCTCGGCCTTTGTCCGTCTTGGAACCACCGTATAAATACATTCATCAGTAATGTGACTGTCAACATGTCGCAGAAACTTAATGTTTGAATTCTCGGAGAACTTTGACCAAATGTTTGACAGCTGAAAGTGAGGAGGTCTGAAATTTAAAGCCAAACCGTGCTTTAGATATACTGTGAATTGAAAAAACCTGAAAATTGTTTTTTTTTGTAATTTGGGTTTTAAAAACTGAATGCCAAAGGAATATAGCTAACTAAATAACCATTGTTGCCGCTTCTTCGCAGGGGTCGGCAGAGAGAATAGAACGCCACACCTCTTCCACGTTCATGCATCTCTTCAAACATACCCGCCAATTATTTCGACTCCTAGCCTGACCACTTTAAAGTATTGGCATACCTGATCATGCCGAGTTTTTCTCGATCTTTCTTTGCTCCTTTTTCCAACAACATAGGAATAAAATTAAGTTAATTCATATATCTAAATGATATTTCTTACATTTACTATTGGGTTCCATTCGTGTAAAACATTTCTGTAAAAACTACTTTTTTATTTTAAGTGTAATTACATTTTTACATTTTATATTTACATTTACATTTTTACATTTTATATTTAACTCTTATCTACACCTAATTCTGCATAGAGCACTGCATCTTATTGAAGTGTAATGTCGAGCAAGGTGACTCCTGCGCTTAAGATCCAGTTCAGGGTAACATTAAATAAATATAAGAGTGTGAAATCATCAAAAACAAAAAATTCACCCCTCGTCAGGAAAACGAAACCGTGACCTTTTCAGCACGGTAACTAAAAACACTCAACATTACATCAAGAAGGTGGATGATTTTATTAATATAATAATAACAAAAATTTCTCACATTTTATTTATATATATATATATATATATATATATATATATATATATATATATATATATATATATATATATAATATATATATATATATATATATATATATATATATATATATATATATATATATATATATATATATATATATATATATATATATATATATATATATACTACTACTACTACTACTACTACCATCACGCCGTTTCCCCGCAGGGGTAGGCAGAGAGGATGGAACGCCACACTCTTCTGTCCTGACATACACTCCTAGCCTCCTTCACATCCATACATCTAGTCATACATGCCCTCCGATTACGCAGACTTTTGACACCGCCAGATTTTAGGTTCTGATTGATCTGATCGTGCCAGGTCTTTTTCGGTCGTCCACGTTCTGTTTTCCCTCTCACATTCGCCACATATATTTTCTTAGTCATTCTCTCGCTATCCATTCGCTCCACATGTCCATACCACCGCAAAGAGCTCTTTCTAATCTTTTCAATTATTCCTCGTTCAGCCTTACATTCCTTTCTTATATCATCGTTTTTAATTCTGTCATACAATGATTTTCCACACATTCGTCTGAGTGAGCGCATTTCAACAGCATTCACTCTGCTTTCATCCTTCCTTTGCCAGTTCCATGTTTCGCTTCCATACATTAGTGTCGGTACTAGCACGCCGTTGTGAACCGCTAGCTTGGCTTCCATGGACATATTCTTATTCCCAATCACTCTGTTAAAAGCACCATTTATTCTATTCCCTGCATTCACTCTTCTCTCAATATCCTTATCCACTTTTCCATCCCTTGTGAACATGCTTCCTAGATATAAAAATTCTTGCACCTGTTCTAGGGATTCATTGTGCACGATAATCTTGCATTCTGTCAAATCTTTCTCTCTTTCAAACACCATGACCTTTGACTTTCCTTCATTCATTGCCAGATCATTTTCCATACATACATCGTACATTCTTGACACTATTAGTTGCAAGTCCTCCGCGCTGCTCGCTAGCAGTACGGCGTCATCCGCATACAGCAAGCAACTAACAGTTATATTCATCATTTTCGCTCCGACTCCCATACTTTCAATCTCTTTCATATATATATATATATATATATATATATATATATATATATATATATATATATATATATATATATATATATATATATATATATATATATATATATATATATATATATATATATATATATATATATATATATATATATATATATATATATATATATATATATATATATATATTTATATATACGTATTTTTTTTTTAATAATAACAAAAATGCAAATTTATATATTATTCTAATATTTATAAAACGATAAGACAAACTCACATCTTACCAAAAACATTTACTAAAAATATTTTATTAATATGTGTATTAAGTTATGTTATTAATATATATTAATATGTCCTGACAAAGAGACGGGTACGTCTCGAAACCGGTAGACATAAAAATCTCGGTGAGTGGTTTTATACTAATATTATTAACTTTTTTGTAAAAAAAAAAAAATCAAAATTTCTAACCACAAAGTAAATGCTTTAAATATTAATAAGATTAAGAATATTTTATTAATAAGTTTTTTGAAAACTTTATATAAATACGACCATAAAATGTTGGTAGAATATTAAGATACATGGTTGTTTTTCTACATTTTTGCATGTGTTACCTCGATGCTCACCACAGAATAGATATCCGTCGTAAATTTCACGAAGGTGCCGTAATCCAGTTACTATTTTTTTTTTTCATTTCTTAATGCCTTCATTTTGTTCTAGTCTAGCTTTAAATTCCTTTCAAATAACTAATGAAAAATGGTTCCTCACTGAAAATACTGAAAGTTTTTTTTAGTAACAAAATTGGTCGCCCTACGAGCGGGGTTGGAATTGCTCCTGTATCCGGAAAATTTGTTTCAAACGCCAGGATTCGCATGGAGAGGAAGAGAAGAAAAACAGTTGGGGAATTAAAATTATAGCCTTTGCTCCTTTACCAGTGTAAAATAGGACACATGCTCTGGACAGTACCATGTGTAACGTGATATAACTTATAACATGTTCAACGTTTGCTCAGTTATGAATTTAACGTTTTTTGAGCATCTTCCAAACAAATATTAAAGCTACATGGAGTTGACAACGTAGTATTCAACAGCTTAAAACAGGTGGGGTAAAGTGAAATATCAAATTAAATATCATCAACTTCTTAGAACATTATCAAATCTGAGTGTTTGATAATGTCCTAAGACGACGAAACGCGTCACGTATTAACATGTACATAAATAAATGTTGAATTCAATCCAACAAACTTTGTTTTATTTTGGATATTAAATGGAATTCTACCAACTGTCTGCAGTTACAATAAATAATATCATTTATTTGAAAAAAGTTTTTTTTTCATAATTTAAAAATCTTTTTGACAAATATATATAAAACTGCGTGGAGTTGACAATATATTAGGGGGTTGAATTAGTTCTCGCCGTTTATAAAAATCTAATATTTCTCTGTGATTTAAATTGATTCCTTTCGTTTTTTTTGTTTTCCTGTCCCCCGCTGCCTCGAACACCCCCGTGGCACTTTCAACCGCCTCAAACCGCCTCAAAATTAAGGCTATGGGCCTTGTTCATCGGCAGGGAAACTGGGTCCCGTGTGCTCTGAAGGAGAGAGATATGGAAAAGCGACTTTGCATGTGTGATTCACTCTTGCAACGGCATCACAGAAAAGGTTTTTTGCATCGCGTCATCACCAGCGATGAGAAGTGGATCTTCTTCGTCATCTGCCAGCCAGGTCGGCCACTCCCTGCTGAAGCCAGCATTGCAAAACGCAACATTCACGGCTCAAAAACGATGCTTTGCATTTGGTGGGATCAGCAGGGAGTAATTTTTTTCGAGCTTCTCAAAGCAGGCCAAACAGTCACAGCAGAGGTTTACAAGCAGCAAATGATCAAACTAAAAACAGCAATTGAAGAAAAACGTCCAGAATACGCAGCCAGGCACGAGTTGATTCTCATTCTGCACGACAACGCGCGCCCGCATGTTGCCAAAGTGGTAAAAGAACAGATAAACTCCTTCGGCTGGAAGGTTCTGTCACACCCGCCCTACTCCCCTGACGTCGCACCATCCGATTATCATCTGTTTCGGTCCATGCAGCATGGTTTATCGGGAGAAATTTTCGAAAGTTATCGAGAAGTCGAGTTATGGGTTGAAAATTGGATTGCCTCAAAAGACAAGGTTTTCTTTTATAGGGGAATACGACTTCTTCCTGAAAGATGGGCCAAAGTAGTCGAGAAAGAATGGCAATACTTTGAATAAATTCTTACTTTAAAAAATATATATATTTTCAATTCAAAATACTACAAAAAACGGCGAGAATTAATTCAACCCCCTATTAGCATTCAACAGCATTTAAAGGTGGGATTACATATATTTAAAAAGGATTTAATTAAATTTTAAACCAAATATCTATCCTCACACATACCCACCGATTATTTCGACTTCAGACCTGACAACGCAAAGTATTTGAAGTATTTTATCATGCCGTAATTTCTTCGGTCTTCCTTTGCTTCCATTATATCACATCATATCATAAATTAGTTTTACTGTTCTTTTTTTACTCATTCGTTTTACATGCGCTTACCTTAATTTTATCGATAATGCTTATCTCAGCCTTGCATTCGTTTTTTATATCAGCAAAAGGACATCTATCATATATCGTTTTTCCATACTTACATTTGAGAGATCGCATTTGCCTGCATTTAGTCTCCTTTCATCGTTTTTATTACCTGTGACTTATAAAACCAAGTTTTAAACAGAAAACTGTTTCTTGACCACAATGGCAGAAACATCTGTTAAATATAACAGCAAGACGCAACACTAAGCATTGCTGAAGGCAAACATGGTATTTTTTGACAGCTACAGTCACTTTTTCAATGTTTTTTTTTATGATGTTCTTGTTTATTACATTTTTAATATTTTCATTGTTTCACAAGAATTGTGTAATTGTATCGAAAATAATTTAAAAAACTTTTTGTCTGTATTTATAAAAAGAAATTCGTAATAGGAAAAGTTTAAACAGAATTGGATATTTCATTATTACCATAGCACGTTTTCGGTCTCCCTGTTGTTGTGGTTATTTTAAGTATGAAGAAAACTTTCGCTTATTTCAAGTTTGTCCCTAGATTTAACTTAAATGAAAACTAAATCGGTGTATACGGGTTAGTAATAAAAGCATTTCCGTTAACCTTATAACACATTGTTTTAGTGAAAATATACGTATTATTTTGCGGGTTATATATAAAAGGTAGGGATGACACTAAAAAGGAAATAACAAAATAGCGGAAAGAGTCACAAGTGGATGTTACACAGAGTATACAGGGCATTGAAAGCTCCCAACCGCATTTCCAGATTTGATAGAAAAGCTCTAGGTGTACTGACAAACCACTTTTGCAAATATTTTTTTAAAAACTAAGTAGCGGAAAATCATAGAAACTGTATCCAGATTTCGCTATGACTTCAAATTAACTAGCTTTCATTGTTCCTGTCACTGTCGATTTATATTTGAGTAGTGTGATTGTCAATCATGGGTGGAATAGTGAATGTTGCACGTGTAAAAAGTGATCCCTTTGATCATTTGAATTAGCTATGACAGGTTGTACCCAGAAAACAGAAAACACACATTTCTTATGTGTTTAATATCACAATGCTCGTGAGACGATGATAATTGAAATAAAATATTGTTACAAAAATGCAATCAAAAACATTGAAAATGCTAAGAAATCCCAGGTATCAAAAAACACAAAGTGTCATGAGCAATGTAGTATATTGCATGTGTTGTTATTAAATTCAACACATGGCGCTGCTTTTGTGGTTAAAAAATCTGTTTAAAAAATATAATATTCCTATCGTAGGTATATAAAAACACGCGCATATTTAAATGCAATCTGGTGTTAAAAATTAAAAGAAATCGCTGAAAAAGGGTGAGGCAAGGAGTGCATGGCAGGATTAACGAATCTAGCGATCCATCTTCTCTGCTAACCCCCTGCGGTGTGACGATAAATTAAAAAAAAACAGTGATATTAACTTTTCCGTTATGATTTATTAAACCTACCTGATGTATTAAAAATTCATATTGCAGCTCATTGTTTCTTTATTTCAAATTTCATTAAATTATTCGGCGATCACTTGATGGATATATCTATCCATTTTTGTTTAAAATTTACATTTAAAAATAATTATTTCTTAAAATCTATTTTTACACAAAGTTGCATTCTGTATACTTTTTTAAACACTATTTGAAACTTGGCCTTAATTTTAGAGTTGTGTCTTTGGGATATTGAGGGATGAACATTGAGGGTTGGGGCTATTTCTAATTTTAATTGTCTATTATTTGTTTATCAATGGAGTATGAACAATAAGGGAGAGATTTTTGTCATAACCATTTAAATTATTTTAAAATAAATTTACATAAAAAAAATATTGCAGTTAATAACGTTTCGTGTTAATATTTTTTAGATTTTCTACGTTATTGTTATTATTTATAGTTATCTATTAAATGATTATAAAAAAAATACAACATTTGTAAAATACCACTACTTGAGTTTTATTTCATAACACACGACTAGTTAAAAAAATTACATATATTTACGAAACAGGTCGTGTATAATGATATTTATCTCAATATGAGGTATTATACAAGTGTTTTAAAAAAATAATCAACACGTCATTCTTCAAAGTTAATATCGAATAATTAAATAATATTAATAAAATCTGATTTTAATTATTACTGATTCATAATGAGTAATATAATTTACATATAATTTATTTTTCTCATTTTAACCAATTTGATGAAAAATTAATAGGTATTGTGAAATTTTGTTATTGTGCATTGCATTTTGCCTCCAATTTCCAGCCCTGTTTGTTATAGGACTTCCCTAAACGCCGGGTTTATAGTGCTAAGAAAAGCATCAGTGTTCTTTTTATTTCAACTATTCTAGTTAGAAACTTATCTCGAATAGGGTACCAGCACACAGGACCTAACTTGGCAACGTAATGAAGGGAAATTTTAAATTGAATTTCGCACAGCCGACAGACAAAGTTTCCCAATTGGCAATAAACTTACCCTCGCTATAGGACAAGCTTTTATTGTGCCATTTTATTGTTTTTCACCCGCTACAACGGTAATTATAATTATTTTAGTTTCGTCGAGTGTCATTTGTGTATTAAGCAGTTCAATTATTTTTTAGTGCCGTTTATTTGGATTATTTCGTTTTAGGCTGCGTTTGCCCGAAATGGAATTTTCAGGAATTAATTTTTACTCCCGCGTACGTTCTGATTACTTGTATAAGCGTTTTGAAAATTTTTACACGAGGATAAAATTGTTATGAAAGGTGGAATTCGGAATTTGTTAACGTAAATAGGTGACGCGTTTATTGGAAAATAAATCGAAAAATTTATTGAGAAAATAACGACTTCAGTATTTTTTATCATTATCTATTTTCACACATGTACATACATTTTCAACGAGATTCTGACAACCTCTTTTAAAATAAATTGCTGAAACAGGAAGCTAAAAAATATTTTCTTTATTAAATGCTACACGTATACAATGAATTTACAGGTGATTGTAGAATTTTTCGGCACAAACGTCGGGTTGTGGATCCGTGGTCAATGTCGCGGACTCTTAAGTCAGAGTTTCTCGGTTCGATCCCACTCTACAACAATTTGATACCTATTTCTTATAATGAGCCGTTTAGGTGTTTATTTTCATATAAAAATGTTAATAATTTAAGTATATAATCACTCACCGAGATTTTTATGTCTACCGGTTTCGAGACGTAACCCGTCTCTTCATCAGGACAATCACTACAACAGCATGCAAACAATACTACCCTTCACTACCATGGCACTACTTACACACTTAAAACTAGACAAAATGTTTAACACTTGAGAAATCTCGGTGAGGGTTATATACTAATATCATTAACATTTTCGTAAAAAAAAATATTACTAACCGTAAAGTAAATGTTTTATATATTAATAACGATGTGAGGAGAAGAACTCAACAGCCCTCATACTGGAAGTCCTAAAGAGGAGAAGGTGGACATGATTGGGACATGTCCTTAGAATGCCACCTGAGTGCATCAACCTCTCATGTCTCTTCTTCCAACCCCGAGGATTCCTGCGCCCCGGAAGACCGCTGACGACCATTTACCGACTATATTCAGCGGAACTTCGAGACGCCGGACTGACCTGGGAGGAAGCAAGGAGATGGCGCGTGACAGAGTGACTTGGAAACGTCTCGTGTTGGCCATATGCTCCACCTAGGGAGCGAATATGGAAAGAAGAGGAAGAAGAAGATATTAATTATATTGAGTTTATACAAATATTTCTCAAGTCAGATTTTATCAAACAAGAAACATATTTTAATGTGATGTAATTACAAATAAATTTGAAAATATACAAAAACGTGATTACATTTTTTTATTTATTACATTGAATATCAAAAGTAATACGATAACTCTCTCTGACGCCTTCGTTTTTATTTCTTAAAAATTGTTATCATCGTAATCAAATTACTTTTTTTTTCATTTCAAGTTTTGTTAGATAAGAATGTTGTATACATAAAATTCAAACAATAACATTTGACGAAATGGAGAATCAAACAAATTTCAAATCACATTTTGAAAAACGTGCTCAAAATATTCATACTATTTCAGTCTATCATAAAAATTGTGACTGCAAAATGTATTGAATATTTTTTTAGATACAACTTTGAAAACAATCAGAAAATTTTCATGGGTAGTAAAATAAATATTTATATTTTATGTGATAGGAGATATCGAAACGAGATCACCAACCATCTCCTATATCGCTTTGTCTTATAAAATATATCACTCCTTTCAAGAACGTCATAAATCAAAAAAACTTGATTTTTCAGTAGAACGTTTTTAAAGTTTAAAAATATAATACAATGTATCAAAAATAAATATCTAGCCACTTACTGAACTTTTAACCATGCAACAGATCTTTTTAAGTAAAATCTGAAGGTTTTTTTCTCCATTTGAAAAATATTTAGTGTATTTAAAAAAATAATTAAACAATACCTTTTCTTCGAAATACAAAAAAACACTTTCTGTGATATAGTACATTTTCTGGGTATCCCGAAAACATGCACAACTGAAAATTGTCGATTTTTGATTTATGACTTTCTTGAAAGGAGTGAGCGAAATATGTATGGTATTTTTTGTTTATCGTTTTGAGATGTAAAAACAATTTCGTCATATTTTGTAGACATTAAAAAGAGGAATAAAAAAATAATTTACTTTTTCGCACATAAATTTTTGCGTATAAAAATATGTAGGTACGGATTTTTTCACAAAATGCATATAAAATTGGAATTCAAAATGCTGCAAAATGTTGTTCAAAATATTGTTTCCTTATGTTTAAAATTGAAGCAAATAGTTGCAAAATACTGATGAAAGTAGACTAAATGCATGCAAAATGCAATCTCTAAGAAGATGATGGAGGCAAAATAATTTATGACACATTTTCGAATGGTGAAATAAGGAAATAATGCAAGTCTGAGATAAGAATTATCGATAAATTTTAGAAATGTGTGTTGAGATGGCTTGGAAATGTGAAAGACTGTATGAGGAAAGAACGGTGAAATAAATTGATGAGTCGAATGTAGTAAGAAATAGGAGTAAAAAAACAGTGAAGAAAAGAAAACTAGCATTTTTAAGTATGTGAAATAATTCAAAGCGGCCAAATCAGGAGTTGGAATAATTAGCGGATATGTATGAAAAGATACATGAATCTAGAAGAGGCGAAGAATATTTTCAAAAATAAACAGGCGTTTTATTCTCTCTGCCTAACCCTGCGGGGACATGATGAGATCGTTAGTTAGTTTATTCTTATAGATCCAGATAATCGATTTTCGGAAAATTGAAGTTATACTAAACTTTACATTAAAACATTAAATACAAATCCAAAATTTTAAATATAAAAATGAAACACTGATTTTTAAGGTCTACTTAGATGTATTGAAAAAACTTTTTTTAAAAAATTTTTCACAATTGTTTTGCCTTGTAAGGGCATTTTCGAACTATCGTTAATATTTAAAATAAAAATAAAAAGTTCTACAAATTGAATGCCAAATCATTAAATAAATTTATTTTATGAATGTACTAGTCTTCATTAGAAGCCCAAAGAATTAGTGAGATTTTGGTGCAGTATTCATTTTCACAGACCAGTTAGTCGCAGTGGAGGCGGAAAAAAACAGGACCTCTAAAAGAGTCGGAGCTCACAATTTATGAATCTGTGAAAGCAACAAAACAAGGAAAACCTAAAAATACAGTGGGGTTATTCAAATTATTGGGTCCTCGATACAATACAAAAAATGAGTGAAGAAAATTCGATGCCATAAATCACCCGTCCTATTTCTATGCAAGAATTGAAATCGCAAAAAATAACGTCAAATTGAAAGGACTTCATCGAAAAACCTCCGTTCTGAAATTGAAGAAAAATAGAACCAGCTGTTTTAGTTTATTCCTTTTTGTGAATATGCGGTACTAAGGTTTTTTTTAGAAAAGCTCTAAGGGGATTTGACTGGATTCCGTAAACGTAACAAAATTGCAATTTCTAGTATGAAGATTTATTCAGAAAAAATCGCTTAAATCTTAGTTTTTTAAATACGTATTGAACTGAAAAATAAACCATATTACATTTATTTATTTACATTCATATAAAAATAAATCATTTAGGTTACAATTGAAATGATCGTTCATTATTTCGACAATTTAAATAAAATAACACACCACTTTGGGTCCAATTCCTTATTCACAAAGTTTGTTTTCTCGATTTAGGAGTTATATTAACATTTTGACATCTCTGCAATTAAAAAAAAGGAGTCTTGGTATTAACAGAGCTTATGACCTGTCATAGGCTGGTTAATTGATCACTTCACACTCGTGTAACATCTACCATTCTTCGCATGATTAAAAGCCACACTTATATTTTTTTTGGAATTTATTTATATTGATTTATACAGTCGCTCCATGTGCAAGTTTATAACTGTATCCATGGTTGATTTGAGAGAGCATTATTTTGCAGAGATCCTTATAAATGGATGCAAGATCCTTACCGAATTATTTTACATAACAGTTAACAGATAAAACATCGTAAAAATTTCATAAATAAAAATATTTGAATCACACACAAGTGCATTTTTTAATTTAAATAAGAAAAACTTGGCGTAAACAGATATTTCAAAATTGAAAATAAGTAAGTCAGGAGTTGGAATAATCGGCAGGTATGTATGAGGAAATGCAATGAATGCACAAGAAGCTAAGATTGTTTGCAAAAGACATATTGGTGTGGCGTTCCTTTTTATCTGCCTTCCCTTCCGAGGAAACAGCGTGATGGTTAGCTAGTTATTATTTTAGCCATTTTCTTTTGATTTTATTTAAAAATTAATTACTAACGATCACGTTATAATTAAAATAAACACTATCAACTCATGAAACGTTTTCACCAAATTTGCAATCAATATTATCGGTACTTTTTGTATGGTATACTTTTAAAGAGATGTTTATTAACGGGCTTATTCTCACGAAGCTTTATCTTCCAACAAGGTAAATATTATATATTTACTAGAGTAAGTGGTTAAAATTTGTCTCTTAAACTAGCTGTTAGAATTAGTGGTTAAATAGTGCTTGTTTAAACTCAGCACGTTAAAAGAAAAATTTGAGTAATGATAGAACGAAGAAGTCACAGCAGATTTAGGTGAGAAAATAAAAGGAAACGATGGAGAATTCAATAAAAAGGAGCAAAATGAGGTACTGTTGAAGTTCCAAGGATAAACATAGAACGTTTGGGATTTTTTGGAGGTTATTCTAGGTGCACATCAATATTACGGGGAAGCTGAACTTTTCACGTGGTAAAATAATGGCTTCAGTGCTCTACACTTTTTTCTGTGTTCTTTATAACTTCTCTCTCTTTTCCTGTTAGTCACAAAATATTGCGAAATCAAACAACGTAGATTCATATTATTTAATTTACGTGCACTGAATATTTCTCTGATTTTTTGGAAAAAGATTAATAGATTACTTTTACTTTTTTTTACTATAAATGATTCAAATTTATAATTTGTAAATACCCCAAAACTTGAACAACAATTAAATATAAATAATTTTTTACTGTAAGTGTCGGGCGAACAGGCGTTAAACTTTTTATTGGCTTCACGACCCGTGTAAGGACAAGTAATTAAAGCTCGTATTTTAACGTTGTAACATGATGTGATGGTATTAATACTTTCTCGTACGAAGTCCAGAACAAAGCTTTTATTTAATGGGTTGACTGCTATCCTTGAAATTGAGTTCATTTATATTTACGATTTAAATTTTAAGTAAATTTAAAATTTGTTCCTTAATCAAAATGAATTCTACATATGGTAAACTTAATTTAAATTAATTTCTTTTAAAATTTTGAAATATCTGATCATGCCAAGTTTTTCTTATTTAACTAAAAAATGCCTGTATGTGTTTCAAATATTTTTATTTATGAAGTTTTGACGATGTTTTAGCATTCAACTCTTACTACATTTTAATTTAATGTTTTATGTCTTACTGTAGAAATAAAAGAAATTACAAAAATGCTAATAAAAAGGAAAAGCTCAGGAAACTTCCTGATAATTGTTTTAATTGATTTGAATCTTAATAAATTATTTCAAAAAACTTTTTCTGCACAGATTTAACAAATTCGGCACAGTTAAGCAAATAATAAAATAAATTTTATGGGTTTAATAAAATTTATTCTCTTCGTGCAGAATGCATTATAGATATAACTTTTTTGAAATTTTGTTAATGAGACACGATAAAAGCTTTTTCTAAAATTGCACAGTTATACTTAAATTATTATTCAGACCAATGGAAATAAAAAGACATGGTTTGGAGTTAAAACGTTTCAGTCCCAACCTTTAGACAACTTAGCTGCATCCATTTTGTACTAAAAAAGTAAATTTTGAAAGCCCAATCTTTTCCCCTAAGAAGTACTTTGTAAGGAAAGCAATTTTTTTTGTAGAATAATATTATTTTTAAACAATTTATTTAAAAGTTTATATTGTTTGTTCGGAAATAGTTAATTCATTTTTTTTTATTACATAGACTTACTAAATATTCTTACAAATTTTAATATTTAATTATAATTTTACAGGTTAATTGAGTATTTAGAAAAAAACGATAAATCAGTATAATAGTGAGAATCAATGAAAATAGAATCAAATAGAATCAATGAATCAATGAAAATAGAGTAATATTTATAAAACGAATATCCCTTTTCGTCAATTGATTTTCAGTCAGTTTGTGGTAAAATGTATCCCACATTGTTTTTATTTCAGTTTTATCAAGAAAACACTACTTTTCTTAAAATTAAAACACGTGTCAGATTTTAAAACTTTAAAATTTTAAGATATAGTGGTATTTACTATTAAGTAAAACTTAAATTGAAAAAGGAAAAAATTCACATTTAAAAATGAAACACATCTGTCACCACATTATTTTACCATTATTTTTTTATTTGACAGTATTTTTCTGGAATAATATTATGATATAATAGAAAAAAGGAAAAAATTCGTAAAAGACCACTTTTTAATTAACTAATTAAAAAGTGATTTATTTCGAAAACTACGGATTAAGATCAGAATCATCTTTCATAACATGTGAAAATAAAAACACTTCGTATTTTCAATTGTAGTCCTCGAAAGTAATCGTGCTATAAATAATATAAACAAACCATGGTCTTATAAAAATGGATTTTTTTATCACGTAACACATTATTTTTGTATAAGCATCGGACGAGTTATGGTGATCGCTCGTCATCCTCAGGGATATTTATGAATAAATCCAAAATTCCAGATTTCTCACAACGAAGTCATGGCCAAACATTATTCAATCCTATGGCAAAGATTTTCTAGATATTGCTATAAAAGTATTTTTCCTCTATTAATTCAAAATTTCATTATGATTTTCAATTTTCTTTCATTCAATTAATCTTGCATCGATTAAATACCCACCTACTTAAAAAGATATTTCTTATATATATATATGGGAATTTTTCAATTTGAATATGTAATAAATGTAATTGGAAATAAGGAGATTTGGAAAATTCTCTCAGAAATCGGAAAATGTTGCAAAATTTAATACAGGTAATTTTATTTACATTTTTCTGAGCGATTTCTGATTCTGAAAAGCTGATTACGAATGTTCTTAAGACCTTTAATCCCCAATTCACTTTGATTTTCTACGTATACATTTAGTAAACTCATGCGCTGAGAATTGATTACCAACCTTTTTTAATTCATTCCAATTTAGACCTTATGATTTTTTCCGTGAGATAATTATAAAAATATTTCAGAAAATGTGGATGAATTAGATAATTAAATTACGCGAGTGAAATAAAACTTTTGGCTTATTAAAATCTTTCATTTTTACAAGGCTTTATTCGTAATGTCACATAATTATTTAAAGTATTTTATTCATTTTATTTTCTTTACTTTTCACAAGATATAAATTTTTGACATTTAATAAAATGAGATTAACAGAAATTAAATAAACTTTTCCAGGTTCAAATCGTAAATGGTCTCTGGAAATTTTACAGAGTGATGGAGAAAAAGAATCAAGGAGAATTTCTTTACAATCTTAGAAATCTGTTCAAGACAAGATAAGTCTTCCATTTTGATACTTAGATTTTTTATTTCTGTCAATTTCTAGGATATAAATGGTAGCAAGAAGAGATTTGTTTGAATTTGGATACTGATTTTTATCGCTAATTAATTTCATCGGTTAATTAATTTCAATCAAAAAGATTAAGTTGAGTTACTTTAGGTGGTATAGACTCGTAGAGCAAATGGATAACGAGAGAATGACTAAAAAAATATAAGTGGCAAATATGAGCGGGAGAACAGAACGTGGACGGCCGAAAAAGATTTGGCACGATCAGATCAACCAGAGGCTAAAATATGGTGGAGTCAAAAGTCTACGTTATCGAAGGGCATATATAAATGTGCTGATTAAGTAAAGTACACTACATATCGTAACATTTAAAAAGGCTGTTTATATTACTAAAATACGAAATGACAGCTGGTAAAGCGAGAAAAAATGGCTTTTCCGAAAACTTTGAGCTCTGGTTGAGGGCCAAAAGTAGTATGAAATATTAAAAAAAAATATTTTTTACGTTATGTGTAACCAAAAATGCAACTTTTAAGACCCATTTGTCGTAGATATATAAAACAAAAAATTTCTTCATATATGTATCATCGGCCCACTCTAATATATATATATATATATATATATATATATATATATATATATATATATATATATATATATATATATATATATATATATATATATATATATATATATATATGTATATATATATAGATATATATATATATATATATATATATATATATATATATATATATATATATATAAGTATATTTATATATATATATATATATATATATATATATATATATATATATATATAAATATATATATATATATATATATATATATATGTATATATATATATATATATATATATATATATATATATATATATATATATATATATATATATATATATATATATATATATATATATATATATATATATATATATATATATATATATATATATATATATATATATATATATATATATATATATATATATATATATATATATAAATATATATATGTATATATATATATATATATATATATATATATATATATATATATATATATATATATATATATATATATATATATATGTATATATATATATATGTATATATATATATATATATATATATATATATATATATATATATATATATATATATATATATATATATATATATATATATATATATATATATATATATATATACATATATAAATTATAAACTTATATAAACTTTTTGTTCCTAGTGTTCTATTTGTTTTTTTCTAAGTACTTGTTATGACGGGAGAACTCGTAACGGCACATCAGAAATAAATGGTGATAAATACAACGTGCCGAGCAATAAAGAGACTATTATTGAGTAGGCTGTGAGGGGATGTTTATTTTTATTCTCACAGTGATACAATTATACATTCTATAGAAGCCGTTTCATTGAACCCCCGGAAGGAAGAATGAAGTAATAAAATTACTTGTTTTCCTTGTACCAATCTTTCAGTACTTCTAAAACTGTGCGAATCAAGAAGAGAAATGGTTAAATTATTAATATTGTTAATCTTTAGAGCATATAATTTGCGATAAGTCATTTTAATTTTTTAAAGATTTTTTTAGTTATGTTAGTAAATACCCACTCATCATTGATTTCTCTTGCTGTCTCTTTGTCAGGACAATCACTACACAAGCATGCAAACAGCCTTATACTTCATCGCTAAGCACTATTCACACACTTATTGTTCTATTCTCAGCTAACCATGAATATTTCGCAGTTTTAAGTTTAGTACATATCCATACCTGAAGATCACATGGCGCACACCAGTTGGAAAAAGTTCCAAAAATAAAAGTGACTGAATATTGTTTTTTTATTTAATTTTTTAAATTAAATAAATGACCTTAATACAAGATTATTGATATGGATTTTACCCATTTTTTATTCGATACTAATAAGTTATAGTTTTAATATTCACCTATCGATAAAACAACTGTAGTCTTTGAAAGAATAAACTCAATTAGCCATATTTTCAAATGTTTAGTTAAAAATATGTTATAATTTTAATATTAAATCATAGTGCCACTTTTTTATAGAAAGCTTCAAAAATAATTTTAATTTTCAACATACCCTAATAAACTAAGCAATAATTATTTTTCAGAAAACCTAAAATACGTAATTAAAATTACTCATTATATAACAACTAAATTGTTATATTCTCACTCGTATTCATAATTAAGATTAAAAAAAAATGAAGACTGTTTCTTTCCTAAGTGAGCTCAAAGGACCATCCTTATTTTCAGCACCGCTGAATTCCTGTAATCCTCATTACAGCACATCAACTTTCAAAGGATTCACTGTCTGCTAGGCTATTCCACGACATAAAATTTGAGTCCTCATCCTTGATCCTGGCAGTATAAATGGAATGTGGCTCGTATTCAGGATAACACGGCATAAAATTTAGGATATCATGTACGCCGGATCGTGATGTGAATACGTTACAGAGAAACGTTTTATGAATACACTGAAAGCTCTCGCATCCAACGTCTGCAGCGGAGGAGCCGACGTGTGCTTATTTATTTACCAAACTTTTTGTTCAATCAGTTAGTACCCTGGCGTGCTTAGAGAAGAAATATCATAATTTAAGTTTTACTTGGTAAAAACCACTATTTATTAAAATCTGTTATGACACGTATTTCGATGCATTCCGTATCATTTTCAAATATCTTATTTGAAGTAACGTGATTAAAAATGACGCGGATTGCATCGAAATACTTTTCTTTTAGATAGTGTGAACTCTGTTTGTAGGTAAGGGGGTAACTTTGATTTTTTTTTATTATTCTGAAATACTTACTACCCACTAATTTACTTCCACACAGGGCTAGGCAGAGAGAATAGTATGTCTCACAAATCTTTCTTTGAAAATGATCTTTGCCACTTCCACATTCATGCAATTTTCCATACATTCATTCAAACCCTCATCCGCATCCCAATGGTGCATAGGGCACTGCATCATTTAAACGCAATGTTATCTTGATCGTTGACAAATGAAGGAAAGGTGATCAGCTCTCCGCTACAGGTACCAGTCCAGGGTAGTGTTGAATTAATTTTAGAGTAAAAAAATCACTTAAATTATTTGACCCCCCATGGGAAAAGAACCTGGGACCTCCGGAACGGTAGCCAAGCGTACTACACTGTAGAGGCGGACTAAGCTCCATACATATCCACCGGTTATTCCAACTCCTGATCACTCATATTTCAGTATTGGAAGTAATTTGAAGTGATTTTTCCTCAGTCTAGCTTTTATTTCCAACAACATTCACCTTATAATGTTTTTTACTGTTCTGTCATACTCATTCGATTCACATGTTCTTAACTTAAGTTTATACCTTTCTTAATTTCATCGATAATGCTTGTCTTAACTTTGCATTTTTTACTTATTTTACCATTCGAATACCTTTCATACATAATTTTGCTGCACATTTGTCTGAGACATCGCATTTCGACTGCATTCAGTTTACATTCACAATTTATTTGTCAATTCTAAATTAATCTTCCATACATAAGGATTAGAACCAAAATAATTGTATGAAATAATATATGAAACCGTTTTTTATTTGAACATGCTTAATTTTTCCCTTTCTACTCGATTGCTATTTAAAATATCATTATTCCTCTAACCTACGTACTCAATACTGCAAAGAGATGTATCAAATTGATGCTGTGCAAATTTGATCATTAATCTCATGAAAACACGGTGGCTAAAAATTTACCCCAGTCATTTGTGGATGATTTGGCTAACTTTTGTCATTTTGATTAAAAAAAAAAATCCCCGAAAGTTTATCATTATCTGTTTAGTTTGGATGGTCTAATAAAAGCAATGGTGTGACACAATAAAGCAAAAAATTAAAATGTAACAAAGAAATAAATTTTACGAATCACGTTTAAAGGGTGAAATAAAATACCTAATAAAATATTATATAATAAGAAATGTACAAATTGTCTTATTTTATGTTGTTTTTATACAAACGCGGAAGTGAAAACAAATATAAAAGAATTGATCCAAAACAAAGGAAAAATAATCGGTAAATAATCCATCAGGACTTTTTGTATTGACAAAATGAATCAATACCGATATAATTATCTCTCATCTTTATTTATAAAACAAATAAAAAGTTCGTAAATACGGGATGCAAAGCTCTGTACATACTTAAAGCCTTCAACGCTCTCTGGGGTGGTATTTTATTTCAATTTATTATTTTCTTTACTTTTTTCAATGAAAGTTTTTCCTACAACATTTTGAGTGTGTCCAAATACTTGTTCACAAAATCTGGATTATCTCCAATTACAGGAGTTATTTTAATATTATTTTTTGACATCTCATCAAAGATGAAGAAGAATATGGAAGTCTGGGCATTTACGGGGCTGACGACCGTCATCGGTTGGTTTAAGTGATCACTTTACACACGTGTAACATTCACCAATTCTACCCATTATTGACAACCACACTACTCAAATTCTTGGAAGTTCTATGTATATATATGAACCAATTTAGATACCTTGTTCTTGAATCACTAGAACTTCACTAGAGACATCTATTGGTGAGATGTAAAGAAGCTTTTTACTAAGCAGAAACTCTTATATTAGTATGTGAGGTCCAAATCCTGGATTATAATCACACACATGAGAAACGCCAGAAAATACCATTTTCATTTTTATTATTTAAGCTTATAATTTGACCAGATAATTTATTTACAACATTTTGAGTGTGTCCAAATACTTGTTCACAAAATCTGGATTATCTCCAATTACAGGAGTTATTTTCATATTACATTATTTTTTACATCTCACCAATAGATGTCTCTAGTAAAGTTCTAGTGATTCAAGAACAAGGTTTCTAAATTGGTTCATATATAAAGAACTTCCAAGAATTTGAGTAGTGTGGTTGTCAATAATGGGTAGAATTGGTGAATGTTACACGTGTGTAAAGTGATCACTTAAACCAGCCGATGACGGTCGTCAGCTCCGTGAATACCCAGACTTCCATATTCTTCTTCATCTTTGATGAGATGTCAAAAAATAAAGTTTTTCTTAGTAAATACCACTGTTTGACCGTATGTGAAGCTAATTCTAAATTGAGAATTAGCTTCGGCTTCCAAATTAACATACGGTGTTTGAAAATGATGCGGAATGCATCGAAACACGTGTCACAGTAGATTTTAAGAAATAGTGGTATATATTAATTAAAACTTTAATTAAAAATGGATAGATTTTACCACTAAGTGACTGCCAAATCAATTAATAATTTAAAAAAAAACTTTTTACTGTATTTTTTTTATGAACATCTCACTAGGCAGAAAGCATGACGAGTCGTTCATGTACATAATAAAAATATTATTTAGAATTTTCAAGTATTACAAAGTTAAATATAATATGAGTTTAATAATATCATATAAATGTAAACAAAATAATTGACGTTTAGTACAGTAAGAAATTGTATGCAACAATAATAATATGATAAGCTGACGTCATTTAGGCGGAGTGAACAATTTAAATCAACTCTTGTCTCCCATATCATGAAGCCACTAATTAAAAACGTATTTGCTACGTAGTGAAGATAACATTTTGAATGTGTCCAAATCTTTGTTGATCGTTTAATTGACGCGCTCTTTCATATGTAACTTCTTGATAGCATCATAGATGCTATCAATAAGTTACATAGTTACATAGTATATAATTTTTTCAGTCTTCTCCTGTGTAAAATATTTCGTAAACAATTGTAAATACATTTCATAAGGGTCTCTCCTACATAAAAAGCTTACTAAAGTTAACCATAGATTCTGCCAAGAACTCACTTATGAAGGAACACGTCAATTACTGGTTTATCAAAGATAGTTACAGGTTCCCAAAATTTGAGTAGAGTGGTTGTTACTCATTGGTAGAATTGAAAATGGTACACGTGTGTAAAGTGATCACTTAAACTTAATATGTCATAAGGCCTGTAAATACCCAGACTTCCACATTCTTCTTTATTTATGTGGAATAAAAATATTAAATATTTAGTTTAAATAATTACATGTATACATATGTATAAACAAAAAAAAAAATGGAGTGATTGAAATGCCTTTTATTAATGTCCATCTAACTTTTATTTTATTTTTAATGAATAAACTATATAATTCCCAAATAAATAAATAAACTTGTGTTCAGATATCAAAATGTTATAGCTTTTATTATATTTTTTTTCATTTCATGAAAATTCCCTTGTTCTCTTAAAATATTCTTAGAAAATGTACTACTGATTTTACTTTCCGATAAAAGTGGTATCTGCACTTTGTTATAATTTCAAAACGCAGAACCACTTTGTTCGGCAAACAGAATCAGTTTATGAATGAATACATTCAAAAGACGGCCCATTTCAATATTTATTTAAAGCAAACCGAATCCATTAAGGCATCGGCTCACTTGCATAACGAGGTAGACAGGCATTCAGCCAGATATTTATCTTCCGCAACCGGAAATAGTATCACTTAGAGGTCTGTGCGTGCTCCGAGCGACTTCCGGTGCTGCCTTTGATAAGGCAGGCCTTTGCTGAAACTATTTGAAATTTATTGCGATGAATGAACTCTGCACAGAAGCACACAAGCACAGAAGTACAGAGCACAGAACGGGTAGTTTAAAGGGATTCATGTATTGCATTGTGAATGTACTGCTAAACAGTCGATTGATTATTAGTGACTGACTAACTAACTAACTTACTAACCCTACCCTTAAGGTTTTAATTTGTATTGACAACCACACTACTCAAATTCTTGGAAGTTCTACATATATGAACCAATTTAGAAATGGATTATTTTCTGGCGTTTCTCATGCGTGTGATATAATCTAGGATTCGGACCTCACGTACTAATATAAGAGTTTCTGCTTAGTAAAAAGCTTCTTTACATCTCACCAATAGATGTCTGTAGTGAAGTTCTAGTGATTGAAGAACAAGTTTTCTAAATTGGTTCATATATATATAGAACTTCCAAGAATTTGAGTAGTGTATTTGTCAATAATGGGTAGAATTAGTGAATGTTACACGTGTGTAAAGTGATCACTTAAACCAACTTATGACGGTCGTTAGCCCCGTAAATGTCAAGACTTCCCTATTTTTCTTCATCTTTGATGAGATGTCAAAAAATAATACTTCCCTTAAGATGCCAAAAAACTTTCGCGTGCACCGGTGATTGTATTTGTGATTCACCTGTGTTTCGAATGGCTAATGAGTATAACTCATGTTTTGGCCAAGTTGAAATTTTTAATTGCGGAAAATTTGTGTTGAAAAGTCGAATGGTGAGCATATTGTCCTCTCAGGGTCTTTAAACTATCTTTCCCTGCATTGTTTGTATGTCCATACAGAATCAACATCACACACACATCCTCTTACACACCTCACACACGCACGTTCACCCTCTCATAGATATGCGTTGATTTGCTAGATCTACACTGAATATTTTCTACAAATCTTTTTGTGTTTCTTTGGTTAACTATAATTGGCTTTATTTATTTATGTTTTGTTTTATATGTATTGCTGTTGCTAACCCAAATGAATAAATTAAAAATATTCCACAGATTATTCCAACTATTGATTTCACTATAGACATAAGTATTTTTAAAATGCTTAATCATGCCATATTTTCCATAGCCTTGTGCTTTTATTTCCAACTAAATTTGTTTCAAAAAATTGTTTTATTGTTCTTTATTTACTCATTTGTTCCATATGTCCTAACCATCTCAATACATATTTCTTAATTTGATCCAAAATGATTTTCTCAACCTTGTATTTATTAATTATATTAGCATTCAAACATCTATCATACATCGTTTTGACACACATTCGTTGCCAAACAGTCATCTTTTATGAAGTTTAACTTCTGAAACATGTGGTCTATAATAAAACTCAAGTGGTAAAAAACAAGTGTTTTCTTTAATTATTGTAACATGTCTTACCACAAAGTTAATGCCGAATTTTTTTTTGCATAAATTATGGTTACTTTTATTCATGTTTATATGAAAAATTTCAAATAAATTCGCTTCCTACATTAATTTTTCCGTTTTTACCTCACACATGATTTTAATATTCATTTTGGGCCATTTGATACAAAGCATTGATATTTATTTTTAAATACTACTGCAAGCGCTGATTGGAATTAATAAATAAAAAGCACAGAGGCTTTTCTTTCCCTTGCTGCACTTTCGAGATTTATAGCAGAAAGCTTAATTAATTTTAAAAGAGAAATATTGTGCCATGCCGGATAGCAAAGAGGTTGAGTCATAAGTTATTACCACGGCCAATTTAATTGCCACGTAATGTTCATACTGACCTCAGTCCGGGAAAACTTTTGAGCACCCCTAGAAATTTTATATGTAGCATAAAATATAAGTAGGGTAGTAAATTCTTGGTAAATTTCATAGTAAAAATACATTTCTAAAATTCTTAGAGCATTTTAAAAATGATTAAATTAATTAATAATGTAGAATATTCATAAAGGGTTGAAAGAGTAGGGGTTAAATGAAGAGATGACAGTAAAAGGAAGCTCTAGAATAACGAAAGATAATTTTTTTTGTATATAAAATCTATGTTTGACAGAGAAAAAAAATGAAAAGCGAGTGTTTTTGCCTAGAATTTTCACTCATGAATTACATGAAATTATAGTAACTTTAAGCATAAAGAGTAAATCCACTCACGAGTAGACATAGGCTATGAAACTTAAAAAGTTGAATCCTGAGTAGGGTCATGATAAGCGGTGTTGCATAAGCCGTAGCTAGATTTCAGAGTCACTTGGACGTTAGGTATTTAAAAAAAAGATAAAGGTTATGATGGAAAGTATTGTTATTTATTGTTTCGGCATTGACTATCATTATTTTCGGTAAGATGAAATTGTAGAAGAAAAACAATTATTTTTAATTTACCACATGAGTTTATTTAATATGACGACTAGTTTCAGAAGCTATATTTCCATCTTAAGGTCAAAATATAAACTGAAGATGGAAGCACAGTTACCGAAACTAGTCGTCATAATAAATAAACTCAACTGGTAAAAAATAAGAGTTTTTCTTTTACAAAGAATGTAATTTTGACGTAGGTGATCATATAAAAAGGGATGTCTTGTCATACGTTCGAAGAATCTTTCATATGTATGTTCGTTCATGTTTATGTAAGTACGTATTTGTATATTTACATACGTATTTTACTAGCACTTCATTTAAGCGCTTTATGCAATACGTATG